>NW_016162964.1:2978-10218 GCF_001687245.7 Rhagoletis zephyria | reverse complement strand
ATTTTTTAATATTATTAATCAGAGTACATTAATATATGTATGTATGGCATTTCTTTCAAAAATTAATGCTTTATATGCATATTTTTTTGTAATATTTCTTAAGTTTCTTTAATTAGTGCTGAAAAGCAACCATGCGTGTATGAAATTGTGTGCTACCTAAAATTTCACCTCTGGAAACTTTATCCCCATAAAGGACTTCAACACAGTTTTTGTACTGGATATACTGAGGTTGAGATTCTTAGATTTGATTTCCAATGTTAGCGTTGAAATGTCAGCGTCTTTGCAATTTAGTTTAGCTTGCATTGAGCGAACATCGGCATGTAGGGCATCAGATTTTTGCATTAATTGCATTTTGTCCTCATGCAAAGAGTTAATTAGATATATNTGATATAACTCGCGCATTCTCTGCTCTAAGAGCGGCGATCTCTTGCACAACCGTATTCAATTCTAATTGTAGCATATTATTGTTCTCATTCGGGTTAGAGTTCGATTTGTTTATTTGGGAGTGTAAAGGTCTGTTTATATTTTCCTCAGAGTTCGCATTAACTGCAGGTTCAGCAACAACACCTTCGTCCAAAGCCATGGAAGGCGGGAGCGAGGGAAGAGATGCACGACGCACATCCATACACACTTTACAATAGAATGGACTATTTGACGAGTTCAACTAATCAACATCGGCTGGTTTCAACCCAACACAAAGCAAATGAAAAAACTCGTTGCAGTTTGTGCATTGCACTTTTGGTTTTGCACGTTCAACCTTTTGTTTACAAAAGCAAGGCATTGCTAATATTATTATTATTATTAAATGCCGAAAGCAATTCAATCTAGTTAATGTCACCAAGAGTCACTGTCTCATTATATGATTTTTACCACATTAATAGATATGTATAAAATTCAATTTAAACGCAGAAAAAAGCTAAAAATAGCAGAGCTGTAAAAAACACGTCCGAACTTTAGCTCGTCTTTTTAGTTATAACAAATTAGTTTAATGGCTCAATGAGAGAATTGAGAACTACACCAATTTATACCAACAGAGCATTTAGTGCATAAAATAGTGAGGTAAAAATTTGTGAATGGGCCACCATTTTTCGAAGGTCGACTTTTTTTGTGCAATTATTTGTTTATGCTTCACAACGATAAAAGAAAAATACATGCATTAGTAAATGGTTTCAAACTCGAAAGTATTGGACAATTCACCTTTTCACAGCAATCAAAATGCTTTAAAATATGTGAATAGTTACACTTCACTTATGCTTGATGCAAAAAATGCACAAGATTCCACCGAACAATTAAATTTGCCGTTCATAGAAGTAACACATTTAACCACGTCGCACAGTGCCGCCTAAGTGGGCAAACCTCTAAAAATTCGTGATATGCAATTTGAATGTGTTTGATATTTTTGTAAAGGCAATTTATCCACTAAAAAGTATTAAACATAAATTTTCCTATAAAATAAATTATATGCCACCACGAAGCCACTTAATTCGACAAATTTTATACTAAGAATTTTAATAAGAGCATATCCATGCATAAGGCCAAATGTAAGAAAACAGGTAACCTTTGTGTTGTTTAGCTTTATTTTCACTGTTGTTTACTAAGTCAAGCTGGTTGCTTTTGGATATAATTAATTGACGTATACTTGAAGCTTAAAAAAAAAATTTAATCAATTTTCTGCATAACTTTTGAATTATAGGTGTTTAAATTTAAAAAAATAATGAAAACAAGTGAATGTTTTATGTAACTTTTAAGACGGGCAAAATCAATTATGTCATAACTTTTAAAGCACACAATATTCTGATTTGAAATTAAATGGGCATTTAGCACTTCTGTTTACACTTCATATGTAGTAGGTAAGAAAAGTGTGCATTAAAAACTAACCAAATGGCAAGTAACTCAAAGTCCGTAACTCCACATTTCACAATTTTCAAAATTTTCGGTTTATCGCATATAGGTTTTGAAGCATTTAGTTTTAAGAACCTTTTAAGTATGTATTGTATTCTACAAAGAATTTCGAATAATTTGATACCTTAGCAAGAGGTGTGCTTTCAGAATAAACTAACTTTTAAATATAAAATATTTTGCGATCTTCAGCTTAATTTTCCAAATTCCAAAAACACCTTAATTGAAGGCACATTAGGAAAATACATCGAAATGATTTAAATCTTTCTAAAACTGCTAGTCCTTATAAAATTACAAATACCTGTAAAACGATTCAAAAAATTTGTCGCTAGAAGTGTGTAAAAACCTTGATTTACTACTTTTAGTGATGCTCCTTCTTTTAGTCAGAATATTTCGAGCGTGGTATCAAATCAAACTTTTTTCGACAAAGGTTCTGATAGTTGCTCTTACTTAATTGGAGCCTTCTAGATTCAATGGCGTCCCCAGTTTTGCACGATTGTCTTTACTTTTGGAGATAGCGGCACTTGAAACTTTGCTTAAATTTGAACTATTTTATAAAAAAACTCCCTTAGTTCTGAAGATATTTTACTAAAATTTTGCACACGCTTCCTTTCCTTCACTATCTCATAAAATCATCGAAATCGGTTCACTCAAAAATCTAGCTCCCATGCAACTGATTGTCCAGAGACGTTGTTTTGCGTTATTAAGCAGGTACAAATTTAGTATAGGTACACTTTAACATATAGCACGCATTCAATTTATTATTCAGATATGAAGTTAGAGTTATAGCGCAAAAACACATATCTGAGTAATCAGTTGTATTGGAGCTATATGTTAATGTGAACCTATTTCGATAATTTTAAAGAATTTTTTAGGTAATATTAAAAAACTGTTATGTGCAAAATTTTTGTAAAATAACTTCAAAACTGAAAAACCGGAGCCAATCTGGTAAAACGGGGGATGCCATTAAATTTAGAACGTCCCAATTAAGTGAGTTCAACTTTCAAAAGCTTTGCACAAAATTTACAACTTGAACAACCTAATTTGAACCCAGCTTATTCTTTTGTTTCCTATTTCATGTTTACTCCTGAAATAAAATGTTGGTTTGACGTTTTTTATTTCCATATAGATAGTAGAGAACTACAGGAATACAAATTTTGGAATAAAATTGAACCCAGGGTGTCCCTGCGGTATTCCGGAAAAACCATTTTTTTAAACAAAATTTCAAAAATGGTAAATTGTAATTGAATTAATAAAAAATATATGTAAAAATATGTTACTTTTTATTATTTTATTAAATAGTGCGGGTTTTCAGCATTCGAATGAAGAAATAAAAACCAGTTAATTTGTTGCACTTTTTGAAGTAATGAGTCTTTTGCTAATGCATAAAATCATTTTTTGTCAGTGCCATCAGATCTGAACGATTCGTTCTATTTTCAAACATTAAGTATTAGATTAAAAAGCTTGACCTGTGGACAATAGAGTTTTTTTAAGAGTTGCCACCTGTACGATTTCACTTTGATTCAAATTGTTTCATAAGTTAAATGAATTATTAAGAGATGGGTATCAATCGGAGTGTCTATTAAAAGGGTTTATTTCTTAACTACATGTAGAGGGTTGCCACCTGTTGCCAAATGTTGTATACTCGAATTTAGTTAATAATTATGTGAAACCAAAGGTTTGCGACATCGTATTTGTTATTTTCTTATGAACACATATGTAGTACGTTGTCAATTAGTGACTTGTTCTGATTACATTCCGTTTAAATCGTTGGACTTTTGAACTAACTCAGAAATGTTTTTAATCTTCACTTATTTCTTGCTAAATATGTCCAATTTTTTCCTTTGTCTGATACCCATATTGATATACATATTTCAGTTACCTTATTCCCTTAATTAAAGTGAATTTGATTTTTTAAACATGTCGCAACGTGTCGTTGAGAAGTAAAGTATTTTTAAAACCATTTCAATTGATACCCATATTGTAATATCTAGTTCATTTAACTTACTAAATAATTTTAATAAGATTTGTAACACGTGGTAATCCTTTTCAAAAACAAAAACTTATTGCACAGCTGCAGGCCAAGCCCTGTCATTTGACATCTCACTTTTGAAAATAGAACGAAGTATATCTACATATCTATCTAAATGGCACAAGAACCAAAATTGTGAACTTCAAACTGCATTAACAGTGAAAGTATAAAAGTTATCCAAAAATTTTACTAAGAAGCGAATTTTCATTTAAAGCCGTCCATAATTCTATTTTTGCCCACATTCTATATGGAAGGTAAGCACATGTGTATCGACTTTTTCGGAATGATTTCTAGAAAAATGCACTTCATAAGTGTTATAGCTTGAATATAATTTGATCTCTTCAATCCAAAAATGCATTTACGATGTTCTCCATCGTCTCACGTATGGGCCAAACTTCTTTTTTTGCCCCACTGTTTATGCTTTGCGCGACTGTCCCATAGACAGTACAAGCATGGGTATTTGGTGTATCCACTTTGCTGTCCTAATAGGAAATTAATCATTCTTAGATCAACGCAAATGTTCCATTGGTGTTCATTATATTTGATTTTGTAAAAGTAAAATATTTTGATAATTTACTTTTAACTTTGTTGAATGAAAAATGGGAACTGAACCATAATTGTTAATAATAATAGATTGGTCATTGTTTATANCGAACTAAACCATAATTGTTAATAATAATAGATTGGCCGTTGTTTACACAATATTTTAGTGTTTGGCCGAGCCTATCCGATTTGTGGCGATCGCTTTGATGTTGTCACGCAAAGAGGAGGATGTTCGAAGTATACATCATTTAGGATGTCAACACTTTTTGAGAAGTTCAGCAGTGCTTGAAGCCCAAGTGTTGTCGAATTTTGACAATATTTGGGAACTGTTACCAAGGATTGGGAACTATTACCCTGGGTTGGTAATTATAATAATAATAATAATAATAGATTGGCGTTTACACATTGTTGGTGTTAGTGTTTGGCCGAGCTTCTCCTCCGATTGATGGCGTGCGCCTTGATGTTGTTGTGGGAGCTACAGCTTTACGCCGACTCCGAACGGCGATTGTATTTTTATGAGAAGCTGTTATTCATGGCAGAAATACACTCGGAGGCTGCCATTCCCTGCCGAGGGACGACCGCTGTTAAGAAAAAACCTTTTTCTATATTTTTTGCGATGTTGCTTTGACCAGGGGTTGAACCCAGGCGTTTCGGAGTGGAAGCGCGCACTGCTTACCACTACACCACAGCGGGTTGGTAATTATAACTAAATATATTAAAGCTTCTAATATTCATCTAGGTTGTACCAAATCGTTAATTTAGTTGAAGGGTTTGGTAAATACTAATAAATATTTTTTTGAAGCATATTTCTACAAATTCCATTCAACTTAAAGTATGGTTCATAAAAGGATGCCATTAAGCTCTGCTAATACAGATAAGCTTTCTTTCAACACATGGTTTAGTCATAGTTACCAAATCTTAGTTGAGGCAACCACGATTTGGTTTGAGAGCGGAACATATTCATGCTTGTGAGCCACCCCTAAATAATGAGAGAGAGCGCTCTGAGCACATGGGTGTTTCACATACGAAGAGCACCAGCTGAGCAATGCACACACTCCCACTTATTGAGTCGTTTGAATGCGCTAGTATGCCGACCATTGCATAAAAACGATTCAATGAATGAGCCTGTGTGAGTGGAAATCATTGCTTCGCTACCGCTGTTCGTATATGGGTGAAACACGCGTGTGGTCACAGAGCGCTCAGTAAGCTATGGCATGTCGATCACTGCGCTAGGTAGAGAAAGAAAAGTGTGTGCTATGACATGCCCAGACTTGTTTGTCTCAGTTTCAGTTTTGCCATCACCGCAAGATGTTACGGTGTGCGCATAGTTATTTAAAAATATAAAGTTTGATGCCAACCGGGGTTTCTCAGTGGATATATAATTCATGTGAATTATAATTTGAAAGTATCTATTTAGCCAAGGAAAAAGCAAAGCAGTATACTTAGACGAGCACTTCCAGCAGATATTGACCTGGGTTTTCGCACGACTGTTCCTGTTTCATCGTTTCTTTTTAGGAAATTCTTATCACCATATACGTATGTATTATTTACACTAGTAACTATTTATGTAAATATGTATGTATTTTTTATAAATTTTTATTTGTGTCAAACTGAAACTTTTTTTCCAATAATAAACGGTTAACTGATTCAAGTCTACAGCAAGTTCGCAAAATTAATTGAAAACTTGTATCAACCAAAGCATTGTTTATATTTGCTCAACAATGATTTTATTCAACTAACAATATTATCCACTCAAGGTAGTCGTTTTTTAATTATTAACAAATATACATTTGTCCCAACTAGAAGTCTCAAGTAAATTGCAGACTTTCGTGAACTAGATATTTATTTCGCCATATCCAACTATGCCACTTGGTCACTATAACCAAATCTTTGTAATTATAACTAAACATTTTTCTGAGTGTAGCTGGGCGATACGACGCAGGAGCGGCAGCAGCGATGTTGACTTCGCGCCGACTGCATTAGTGAGACCAGCACTGAGAGGGGCAGCGGATGACGACGCAGCCTGGGCAGCAGAAGGCGAACTCGGAGCAGCAGACACACATGGATTCACAGCAGGCAAAAGAGCATACGTGTTATAGCCCTGACAGACATGTGGTTTGTACACCATGGTATGCATACTACATCCAGATAAAACTCCGCTAAAAATGATTCTCCCAACACAGGATTTGGTAACTATAACTAAATAATGCAACTATAACCAAATTATGTGTTGAGAGAAATATATTTAGCTCACTTTTTTCTGGGTGTATGGATTTTGATACTATTTCGATGAGACACACATCTAGCACGTATACCGATGTTTTGTTTCTTTATCACAACTGATAGCATGTATGTATGCCATTTTGCTCGCGCTGCTCTTACAGTCGCAATGGCCGAGTGAACAGAGCGCTAGAGTGCCACGAGAGAGATTCGAGTTCGAGTTCCCGGGGACGGGTTTCTTTTTAATGATATATTATTTTTTTAATTCCTTTTTAAATAATCTGAAGATTTTAATGTTAAAAAAAAACATTTTTATTCATTGACTTTTTAAGATTTAAAGTACCTAGGTTTATTTCATAATGAAATTGTTGTTAAACAAATATTTCTTCGCTTCATTTACGCGTTCTTTTAAATCAAATAGAAAGCAATTCTCTTTTCCTCCATATCTTTCTTTCTGAGACTAAAACGTGAGACAGCTTACTAAATACAAGGGTAAATATTTCAAAATAAAAATATGGAGGACAAAATTGTTCCTTTGTATTTTAT
>NW_016162964.1:341-2953 GCF_001687245.7 Rhagoletis zephyria | reverse complement strand
TTTTAGCCGGCAGTTCATACTGCATCCTCCGGTGGACAAAGCCAAGCGTCGAGTGACCAGAAGGCTGCACAAACTGCCAACAACTTGTGCCCCCCTTGCTTTCACTTGCGGTGAAGTTCAGGTGGCCATCGGGAAGGCGAAAGCCTCCAAAGCCATTGGTCCCGACGGAATACGCATGGCGATGCTAAAAAATTTGGGTCCTGCGGGGGTAGCGTACCTAGCGGAGGTCCTCAATTTTTCCATGGCCACTCTCATCATCCCAGACATCTGGAAGGTGGGGAGAGTGGTCCCACTGCTCAAACCGGGGAAACCTGCCAACATAGGAGATTCCTATCGTCCGATAACTATCCTTTCCCCGGTAGCGAAGACACTCGAGGCCTTGCTACTCCCGTATTTCACAAACCACTTGACCCCAGCGAAGCATCAGCATGGTTTCCGTAAAGTGCACAGTACAACAACAGCACTTAACGCCATAAACACTCAGATAACTCGTGGCCTTAACCGTAAACATCTCTGTGAGAGAACGATTCTATTAGCGTTGGACCTGTCAAAGGCTTTTGACACTGTCAGCCATTCCACGCTACTAGAAGATATAGAGGCTTCCTCTTTCCCACAGAGGCTCAAACGGTGGTCGGCAAATTATCAGAGTGGTCGACTTTCGTCGGTAATGTTTAGAGACAAATCGAGCAAACTTAGAAAAATAAAACAGGGGGTTCCACAGGGTGGTGTCCGTTCCCCACTACTGTTTAACTTTTACATTTCAAAGCTCCCTCTACCACCAGAGGGAGTCTCGATTGTCTCTTACGCCGACGATTGCTCGATCATGGCGACTGGGAATGGAATTGATGACCTGTGTTCGAAAGTAAACGGGTATCTCGCCGAACTCTCTCGCTTCTTCACTGCAAAGTGTCTAGCCCTCTCCCCTACGAAATCCTCTGCGACCCTGTTCACAACCTGGACGAAGGAGGTCAGGCTACCGCTGGGAATTCACATCGATGACACACCAATTCCGACGGTGAATAACCCCAAAATAGTCGGAGTAACAGTCGACAGCCTGCTCTCCTTCTCTGCGCACGCAACTGCTATTGTCAATAAAATACAGAGCCGCAACAAGGTCGGCAAGTCGCTAGCCGGCAGTACTTGGGGCAAAGACAAAGAAACGTTGCTGGTAACATACAAGGCAATAGGCCGGCCGCACCAGTGTGGTCGCCGGGGACTAGTAGGACGTAGTGGACGAAGCTACAGCCGGTACAAAACACAGCACTTAAGACAGCGACCGGATGCCTCCTGATGTCACCAGAACACCACCTCCACGATGAGGCGCAATTCTCCCAATTAGGGAGCACAACACGATGTTCTGCAAGCAGTTTCTGGTTGGGAGCCACAAATGTGGCCACCCAAAGAGACAGCTGCTTGCAGAGGAGTTCTCGCCGAGGAACGTCAGGAGGCATCTATATGAGCTGACGGACGAAGTCCAGAGGTCACAGACAGGCCCTGAACGGCATTCACAGGGACGCAGTCTCGAGTTATGTAGACTCAAGACCTGTGAATGCCGTTCTAGGCACACAAACACCGGACATTGACGCGACGGAGCTCCATCTGCCTCGGGAGACCAGAACAACAATAGCCCAACTTCGCTCTGGCTACTGCAGCAGGCTAAATTCCTACCTGAGTAGGTTAAATGCGGATGTGCCGAACAAATGTCCGGCATGCGGAGAGACCCCTCACGACTCGAAACATCTCTTCGCATGCCCGGTAAACCCCACAAACCTAACGGCGTCGTCCCTATGGACTGACCCCATAGAGGCTGCACGCTTCTTGGGGCTGCCGTTAGTGGAACTCGACGACAACGACTGAGATATCAGCCGATCTGAGCGGGATTGTTGTAGCCGCTACAACAACAACAACAACAACAACCCCAACTATGTTGTTCGGAGTTATGTCTCCGTATCTTTCTTCCAACATTCTGCGCGAAATCAAGAAATGTTCGCAGATGAAGAATGTGTGGTACACGTTATCTTCGACGTTTCCACAGTAGTTACAGAACGGTGAGTCCACCCTTCCCATTCTATGAAGATATTCTCGGAAGTAACCATGACCGGTGAGGAATTGCGTCAGGTAGAAATCGACTTCCCCATGTGGTCTGTTCAGCCATGTTTGAAGGTCGGCTATCAGGGAGTGTGTCCATCGACCTTTTGTGCTCGCGTTCCAGTTTTGTTGCCACTGCTGGATCAGTTGCTCGCGCGCCCTTGCCGCGGCAGCTGCTCGACCTATCTCGGCACTGAGATTGTAAATCTCTTTTCGCTCGTAAGCAAGTAGCTCAATTGGCATGACGCCAGAAATAACTAGAACCGCGTCCGCGGACACTGTACGGTATGCAGAAGCAATGCGTAGTGCCCCTCTGCGCTGGACTGAAGACATTTGAATCAGGTATTTTTTGACTTTCAATGCGTCGGCCCATATTTCTGTCACGTACAGGAACACCGACTGGACTGCTGTCATCAGAAGCTTCCTGCGGCATGGCTTCGGGCCGCCCACGTTCGCCATCAGCCGGCTTAGAGCCACCGTACTCTGCGCAGCTTTTTCATATACTCCATGGATGTGTTCCCAGA
>NW_016162964.1:0-230 GCF_001687245.7 Rhagoletis zephyria | reverse complement strand
AGCTTGAGCTGTGCTAGCTGGACGTTTCTTGCTGTTATGACGGCGGCCACGTCGTCCGCGAAGGCGACAAGGAAGGCGCTCTCCGGAATTTCCGTGCGCAACAAACTGTCATACGTGGCGTTCAAGAGGTGCCGCTCCGCCGGTTATACGCCTCTTTCTCTGACCTTGTGTTGTGTCATAAAAAAGCCAACGGTCTCTGAGGTAGTCCCGGAGCATATCTAGCAAGTATG
>NW_016162963.1:7040-39255 GCF_001687245.7 Rhagoletis zephyria | reverse complement strand
TATCATCTGGCATTGGAGGGTCTTTAAAAAACTGGTTTAAATTTATATTCTTCAGGAACTCAGAGAAAAGGTACAGAGTAAAATCTGGATTAAGAGACTAGGGACTATTACAAACTTATATCAAACAAATAATATACCGTGCGTTGTACTATTTTCGTGTTTTTATAATCCTTTTAAATGTATACCAACTATGAATAAATCGCAGCAGACAGTTGTATACGAAGTGCCCGTATAAATTTATTGCAAAAGCAAAGCCCAAACAGCATTCCACCACTTCATCCTCTTCAAGGCAGAAAATAGAAGTGAGTTTGCCATGTAGGTATGCGACGACCAGGCAGCATTCCCACAAAGTTTCCTGCAGTCTCTAGGCTAGATGAAAGGAAATATTTAGCAAGACCCTTTTAGATTGAGGGCAACTGCAGCCCCCCGAAACCTTCCAGTTATTACTGAGCAAAATATTTATTGGATTGGATGTCTCAATAGCAGGTACTCCCGAGTGGCATAACACAAGTTCGTTACATTTTCAAACATAATTTAGCCATTAGTTGGATTTATAACTAGTTTGGAAGTAGTTAGCGTGATTTTCAATGCCTTAGAGGCAGCTTGAATGTCACTACAAAACCGTAAACTCCGATCACTCTAGCTGGTTTCTACCACATAGTTTAAGGATTGAAAATATTTCAGGTTGGAATCAATGTTGCCAGAGGTGAAGAATTATCTTAAAAACAGAAACCTATTTTTTTTTAATTCCATCGTCAAAATCCTAGATTGAAGATATTAAAATAAAAACAAAATTGCATAAAAAAAATCTTCATTAAAAAGACTTCCGGCAACACTTGAAGATTGTCTGTGTGGAAAAGGATTTTTCTTAGATTTTAATTTAAATAATGGAAAAGTTTCTAACAAGATGAAAACCACCACTTTCAGCGGGATTCTTTTCACAAAAGATTACATTAAAAGAATTTAAGTGTAAGTGTCATTATATTTATTGAAATGAAAATTAAGATACCAGTACCTATACTAAAACAGTTTAAAGCTATAAATTACAAATTATAAATAATCTAAACAGAAATGAGTCATTCGTTCGGGAATTATTTCCTCGAAAATTATGCACTTAGTCGAAAGTTCACTCAATAGACTTTTACGCCAAATTTTATGCAGAATATGCTGGATTTTTTTATTTTTCAAAATTCCGTAATTTTGGGATTTCGTACTTTGTGCACTGACGATGAAACAATAAAATGCATAAAGGCAAAAAAATATTTAAAACCAATGCGGTTTTCAGCCGCTTAAATTTTAACTTTATTATATTAAAATTTAACGGGTTATAAAACTGGGTACCCAAAAACTCTATAAAAATTCAGACTAAAAAGTTTAATATTTCAATTAAAATTTTCCATGAAAATTAACAAACAAACTTTAACTTTAAAAACATTATAAATATTTAAAAAAAATCACCTTGTACTCATTTTTTCACCAAAATTGGGAACCCTGTCTATGCCACACAGCGAACGTTCTTTGAATCAAACTTGCAAGTACAGGGTCTTCTGCATGTTTTATGCATTTTTTGCGAATTCTTTCTTAGTATGAGGCATTTGTAATTCTGGCAACCGGACTCGTCCCTCAAAGTTTCCTCTTCGCATATTTAGGTTTTTAACAAGGTCGGCGGTATCTTCATTGAGTAAAATAGGTGGGATTTTATTTTTAGCAAGCGATTCAAAGCTGCCTATTCAAAAAGTGCCTTATCGAGTCGTTATTCCCTACAGTTTTCGCAGCAAATCATTTTTACTTTGAAACTGTGGTTATCATCAGAGACCGAACATAACAGTTATTGATGAAAACTGTCATTGCAAGATGCACTATTAAGGAAATGTTCTACAACTAAGTGAAACATACCAATCGTTTTCTTTTTTCACTGAGAATCAAATTTGAAAATGCATTTTTATTCTAAATTTAAAAAAATTATTATTTCAAAGTAATAATTCCAAAATAACAATTATTTTTGATTTTTGTCTAAATAATCTGCAAATAACAGTTATTTTTGATAGTTATATTATATGGCTTAGATAAGAGTTATCGAAGAGTAATTTTTATTTATGAGTTTTATTAGACATATAATATAAAACCCAAAATAACTGTTATTTGCAGATTATTTAGATAGAAATCAAAAAAATTTTTATTTTGGATTTACAAAATAAAAATCAGTAATAACTGTTATTTAAAGAGAAATTAAATAAAAGTAAAAAAAATAACTTTTAAAAGGCGATTTTTTTTTATAAAAGTTGTCCCTCTTATGATCCATGTAACCCGATCCCGATTTCCGGGTAAATTAGTCTTTGAAAGAACTGAAAGAGGGTGAAATATTGGCTCCATAATGAAACCATCTTAAGTGAGCTCAGCTTAGCGCCAGTAGTCCTTGATCTAGGGCCTCCTCGAAGAACGAAATTTGCTTCTTGTAGTCCTTTGTAGTGTGCAGGAGGTGGAGAAGACTCACTCGTACGTCAACTGAACCGTCAAAGGTACACACAACGTGTTGTGTCAAATAATCAGCAAAATATTACAATCATCAAACCCTCAACTGTTGAGTTATTCAGAAGTTTACAACAATGCGTTCAGAAAGTGCAATCACAACAGTTGCTGAGCTGTTTCGCATCCTAAATGTGCCCATTAACACCAATTTGTTTAGCAATACATAACACCAATATCTTTACTACAGATTTTTCTTACCAGCAAACTCTACAAAAACACACAATGTACCAACTATAAAAATACATATCTACTCGTTCGTACACACGTACATACAAGTTTGAGCGAAAGCCCAAAAACTATGGATAATTTTCGTGTTCTTCCTGTTCGACCTACATACATATATTTTCGATTTCCTTTCACTCCACTTTGACGTATGGACACATACACAATGATTTGTTTCAATTTGTGTTTCCTTTCACTTTTCTTTTACTGTTTGTATTTTCCTTGCACGGTCTCTTGTTTTGATGACCCAGCTCTTCCATCTGTCCTTTTGTTTATGCTGTTGTCAATTGCTCACAATTTGTGATGATTTGTGGACGCTTAATTCAATTGTACTGCAATAGAAATGTCTATATGTAGTTGTTTACGTACCTATATATATATATACATACACGTGGCTGAGTGAATGAGTCCTTAAGGTTTTTTCAAACCTATTAACATACATTTGGGTATTTTGCTTACAAAACACTTTGAGGTAGGCAAGTTGAGCTTGAGCTGCAAACGAGCTTGAGAAATTAAATAAATTAAAAGACAAAGTCCGGGGATGAAGTTTAGCCAATCAAACGTTTCTGGTTCGGTGAATTTCTTTGACGTTGACGTCAGTCAGAAGAAATTACAATCTACAGGTTTAGCGATACGATTTTATATATAAATATAAACCAGAACTGGGATTTAGTGTTGCCAAGAGAGTGAGTATATCGAAGCACATGCCTCCGGTATTAACCTTGTTGTACTTTTTAAAAATCTGTGTATATTGCTGATCTTCTGATAAGCGATATCCAAAAATGATGGAGGAACACATAAGCAAAGTCGGCTCAGTCACTATCTGGAAATGCTGGCCACAGACACGCGAGATAATATTTTACCTTCGCTACACGCTGTGCATACTTCACTTCTCAGCAATTCTAATATTGTGGCGCGAGCTAATGTAAAACACTGTTTAGTAGGATATTGCGTGTATGCTACGCTGACTAATGAAATTCCATTGCCTTTCCTTTTATTTCTTCCAGGTATCCCGCACAAAGTAAGTCCTCTAACCGCATTCTACACTATTTCGCTCTAGATACCCATTCAACGTATCTTTTTACCAGCTTCCTGGCTGCTATCGGTCAGTCAAGATTGGACTAAGTGCAGTTAGTCCTACTAGCAGCTCAGCTTCTTAAGTTTTAAGGTTATGCTTCAATAAATGTATGCCCATCTGGATGGAAATTGCTGGGTAGCATATGACGTAAAAGTATATCCGTTTACTGACGAATTGACGAGAGGGTATTCTTGAGTCATCTTGTAAACTCTTGCTACTTAGTAAGGGAGGGTCTGCAGAGCCTAATTGGGAGTAGGAGAGCACGAAAAGTCTTGCCTAAATTAGATAAAAGAAGATCTATCTTTCGCCGGAATCGCTTACTGCTTTGATTTGAACTCGGGGGTTTTTACGGAATGAATGCCAACTGAGTATATTCACACTCAAATGACTTTTATCATAGTTACCGCATTATCTATACAACTTCACCGCACTCTGAATTTCTTTCACTTCTAGAGGAAAGAAAGCATATAAGCAGACTTGGTTACGGTGCCTTCTTTCTACATTAGATGAGTGCAGCCATAATAGCCTTACCTAACGTAAGGTTAAAGCGACTCCAAGGTTCCCACGTGCGTATCCTTGAGCACTTAGCTTTTTCGGTATAGACTCACCTAGGCATGTAAAAGTATAAAAACTATTTTGACTACTAATATTATATATGTGAAAGTTTGCGAGTTAGTGAGTGTATATGTTTGTTGCTCTTTCATGCCTACACGGCTGGGCGTATCTCAATAAAATTTGGCTCACTTATAGGCTATGACCTGGATTAACATACAGGATAATTCCATGAGGGGGGTTCCGACTTTTTCATAAGTTAAAATAAACAATTTGTTTAGGTAGATGAAATGTGAGTGTCAAAAACAAAGGTTTTTATAAACATAAAATCAATTTAATTAACAATTTAAATCAAATATTTTAGTATGGGTTTCAAATGGGAAAGGTTTAAGACAAATTTATTTCTAAATATTTTTGAAGAGTGTTGCCACCACTTAATAAATGCATAATGAATTTACTTAACAAGTTAAACGAAATGTTTTAATATGAGTAGCAAAGGACAGAGGGTTGAATAAGCTTTCTTTCGAAAATATTTGTATTATGTATGTAAGTATATGTATGAAAAATATAAAACCGCTTTTTTTGAAGACATCGTTCACAGGTTTCAAGAAAGAGCACATGACGACGAAACTCCGAGGCTAATTGAGGATAACTACATAGTAGTTATAAAGCTTCAGTTTGAGGTTGTTTGGAAGTTTCCTACTGAAAAACCTGCACTCACTCTTTAGCTAATTCAACAAATTTTACATAAATTCTTAAAATAAGACTTCTATCGATTTCTAAACTCGACTAGTACCTTAAAATACATTTATTAACTCGGTTTAAATTATCACTAATATTCTATTTAAAATCGCTTCGGCATTCAAAATACTCTTCAAATCAAATGCACACGCACAACTATTTAAATACCTGTATGTATACATGCTTACCTATGAGATAATATTTGTACAGCGCTCAGGTAATTTAACTTAATTAGTTAATTACTTACGCTCAAGTGTTTGCAATACTATTTTATGCTCAGTGTAAACGATAATGACAAAGGCAAACGAACTAGATGAGGCGAAGTGTAATCCCATTTGCAAATGTTCTTTGGTACTTTCGAATTCCGCTGTCCTCTTTGCAGCATTTAGAAATATATACATATATATCCACACAAAGAGGGTTAATGTGTACAATATGTAATTTTGATTTCAAATTTATGCAGAACTGCATGCGTACCCATTAACACACACACACAAACACATACGATGACTAAATCAGAAGTAAGTGAATCTGCTCGAAAATTAGTCAAATTATGATTTCCAATTCTCAATACAATAGTTTAATTAATTCCCTGACATTGTAATTTAAATGTAGCCATTTAACAGTCGCAAAAAGTACAAAAAACAAAAATATATGTACGTAAATTTGTAGAAGTATTCCCACGTAGATAAAACCCCTGCAGAGAAACCGCGGACTTGTGAAACAAATTTCTAGTTCCATACAAGATATTTATCGCCAAAAACGAACCAGTCTGATAGTAACTAGATCCCCAACCAGTTCAAAATCAACGAGATGTGGTACTTTTAAAAAAACTTTTCACTATTTCACTTTTTTCATTAGAAATATATATCTAATGTGGCGAATTGAGAACTGGTTCGGAATTATAGAAAACGGGATGCAGAACGAACTAGATCTTATCTGTCGAATTTAGAACCAGTTCGGAACTATGGAAAAAATGATGCAGCGGAGGCTTGTTTACTTTACATAGATTTGTGTTTGGCGGTCATCACCATGTTAAATACGCCAGCTTTTTCCATGCAAAAGAGATTTGTCGCGAACCAATACTGGGTCTAAATGTACTAGAAGCGCACCAGTTCAGAACTAGAGATTTTCCCCACAGGGACTGCAGTGGCATCATAACGCTTGCCGCTTGCTACAGACAGCTTTTCTTAATGAGTTCTAATTGTGACATTTACAATGAAATGTGTGATTGTAATGGCGCGTTTCGAATTCTCTTGCAAATCATTGGAGATCCAATCGAACCCACCTCCTGCTCTTTCCCACCACAAATCAATTCGTACTTCCTGCACGTTTATGCTCTTGCTCACTGTTTGCTTACTATTCGTACGAAAGCGTAAGTTATCATCAACTAAGCATGCAATGGCACTGCACTTGCTCGCTTCCATATTAAATTTCATTAATTAATGCGCCACGAAATTCTTGCAATACTAGCCGCGCTCCATCGCGTTCTGCAATTGCATAGCACACACACCGCACATCGTTGCAGTTAGTGTGGCAGCCACGCATACATACCTACTCATCTACATATTACATTTTCAGCGATTTTCTTTCGTCACAAATTCGTGTTCATTTTGTGCATTTGTTTTTCTTTGTCGCGACATTTACTTAAACTATAGGGTGATGCATTTTTCGAAGCAATTTTTTTTTTTTTAATTTTTTGCAGACAATTGTTACTACAGACTTTGTCAAATTTAGTCATGGAGCAATACTCAGTTGAACAACTCTTGGATCACGTTAGGTTAGGCCGGCAGCTCTGAAAAGAGTTCACTCGGCGGCCACAAAGGCCAATTGCGATGCCCAAAGGATATCCCCAAACCTATCCTACATGTCTTTGAACCATTTTGACTTACTAGCGTATCCTATACGTCCTTCCAGTGGCGCTTTCCCTAAAATATTTAGTCTCTCGAAGAAGTGGTCCCCAAGAAATTTGTGTCGTTGCCCTTGGAGTGAACAATCGGTCGCATTGCCGCTGTGGAGCAAAATGTGCACTAGGCTGTGAAAACTAGTCCGCAGAGTGCAAAGCAATTGAACTTTTCTTAAAGCAACTTATGGCCCAAATTGGATAGTCTGGACTTGGACAATATGTGGTTTCAACAGTACGACTCTACTTGCCGCACAGGGCAGAAATAGTGGCCCTATTGCGTGCGAAATTACCAGGACGACTTATCTCACGATACAGCGAGGTCAGATGGCCGCCGATATCTTGCGATTTGACACCATTGGACTTCTTTCTCTGGGGATACGTGAAAAGTATGGCTCAAGACGATGCCATAGCAGGAAAACGAAATGACATACAGTCCTAATAATGTCAAAGTGTGATGGAAAGTTTTGATATGCATATGTTGCATTGGCAGAGGAGTTGTATCTTAGGCATTTAACGGCTATTTTGTTTCATACATAAATGACATAGACTAAAAAATATGGTGAAATAAAAAAAATCTTTTAAAAAAACTTTAGTGTGTATTATTGTACATATTTTCATAAAAGAAACTCTTCCGTCTTATTGAATCAGTCTGTACTTCCCTCTTTCTCTCCACTTCCACTTATCCTTCCAACTTTACAACTCTCCCCTTCGATGGGGGAAGTTTGTCCTTGTTGGTGTCGCCATCATCGCCGCCAACATTACCGTGGTTGCATTGATGTTTGCAGCTCTACGATGAGCATTTACAATTAAAAACTTTTTCAATTCCTGCTAAGAAATCTATGTATACAAAGCGAACTTGCAAAATTACTGTAAAATTGTACAAATTGTGAATGATTGCTATTTTTTTTTCGTTGCAGTTCATTTGCAGTGCAAATTGTCTTTTTTGTTAAGTGAAATTGAAAGCATAATAATTACTTTTATGTTCTACTTTTTCATTTTTTTTCTTGGCGACAATTTTTAGTTAAAATCTGCTTGGCCGGTTTAAACGCAGCGCTATTAAAGGAAATGAAAAAATATTTATGGGTACCAAATGAACTTAATTCATGGTTTTAAAAGTAGAATTTTCAGGTCTACTTGAGTGAATTTTCAAATTATCAGACTATTTCGCTGGCATGCAGTCTCTAATGCTCCACGGTTACAGGGATTCGTGAAAGTTAAGCACGAAATACGTAATAAGTTTAGTTTTTAGGCAAAAAAATAGTACTTTTATTTCTTTATCCAAAGTATCTCGGTCTTTGCCTTATTTGGAAGGCGCATATCTACGAGGATGGCCCACGGATCGAGAGCGCACAATGGACGTCCCCATATGTATAAGCTGCCAAAAGTGGTAACTGAAAATGTTTAATGTTATCTTATGGTTATGTTATTTTGACGAAATACAAAGGATATGGGCTGGTTTTAACCAGAAAAACATAATCTTAAAAAAGCGTGAATGTCTAATGGCCTTCAAAGTATGTAAAGACCAATTACAAGTATTATCAAACTAAAGTTTTCTTTAAACTCTTTCGTTTCACATTAACCCTAGTAACCCTCTTTAAAAGTATTTTGTAAATAAACCCTAACACGTGGTAACTCTCCTAAATACAGTTCGGAAATAGATTATTTTCAAACTCATTTCGATTGATACCCATATTTTGACAATTAATTTAACTTATTAAATAATTTTTTTAATTTAATTTTTTCACACATAGAAATCCTCTTCAGTTACCCTAAAAATTCTAAAAGCTAAATATTTCTAAACACTTGTTTGTTTAATACCCAGATTTTAAAATTGCATATAATTTCTGTATAATTAATCTAAATTCGACTCCCAAGAACAGGAGAAAATCTCATTAAACCAATTTTCGAACTAAAATCTTCTTAAATATCTTTCTTATGACATTGTTATAAATATTTCAAGTAACTAATGAATTAAGTGGAATTTAATTGTTTAAACACGTGGCAACCCTAGAAAAAGTATAGCTCAAAAATTAAGGGTTTTAAACCAATTTCGATTGATAATCATCTTTTTTAATTCATTTAACTTATTCAATAATATGAATTTAACCTTTTAAATTGATGGTAACCCTCAATTAAATTTTTCAAACAGGTGGCAACCCTTTCCAAAATAATTTCAAACTATTATTTTTTTAAACGTCTTTGAAGTTTGTTAATTTTCCCATCATTTTGTTCTAACAGTGTTTTCTTATTTCACCATGGCAATATTGAGCAAGGAATTTCCACTAAAGAATTCGCTCTATTGAATTCATAGTGGCGCTTGTTGACAACTTTAAAAACTGAGCTAATTTCACCATTCACGACACCAGCATGTTGGTACAATCACACCACAAGAACATACACGGTCACTCGGATGTCATCAACACTTGATCACGCCAGCATGCTTTATCGTGTATGGGCCCTTTAACGCTAAAACCTCTTCGCTAGCTGATCTTTCAATTAGTCTCTCGAAAGACAGTAAATAAAGAGCTTTTAAGATAGTGGCCACTATTGCTTTTGTCTTACGAAAGACTGTGATGAGTTGAAAGTAGTTTCCTGAATCGCCCTCTTAATCATATCATATTTATGAATAGCGTTGCCACCTAATTTTTTATGTCAATTATTTTTAAAAATTTATTAGATTCAAAAAACGAAATAATTTTTCTAGTTTGTTTTAAAATCATGATTACTTTTTTTGAATTCTGGGGTTCAGACTCTGAAAAAATATTAACGATATCTTTGTTAGTTAACATTATTTTTCATTTTCACTGAATACTGTGGTACTTCTTAAGCCAAAATATTAATGCACTGATAATAGTATTTTTATCGAAATACATTTTTAATGTTACATAACAAAATATTTTTAAATAAAAGCTATTCAATTTACCTTTGTTTGACACTCAAACCTTGAAAACTTTAAAAAAAGTTCGTAAATTCCCATCAAAGTTTGGTCTACCTGGTACTAAGATATTTGTATCTCCAAAAGACAGAATCAACTTCATTGGAAAGTATTTTGTTTAGACAGAAACTATTATTTATTTTTTTTGTTTGAGCTCTGTGAAGAAATAAAGATAAGGGTTGAGAATTATTTTTATATACTGACTACATTTTGTAGACTACCAGCCAGGAGTTGGTAATTTTTAAAAGAAGAGACCGGGATTTTCAGAAAGCTTCTGTAAACCTCGGACACTGTTGTTGTTGATTGTTGTTTATTTGGTCAAAGTTTTCGGCAAAAATGCTACAAATCTAGACTACCAAACATATGTATGAAAGTGAATTTTGTTTATTTAACTTTGTACACATTTATGTATTTTGTAGACTATTTTGTTGTTGTCTCGTTTTATTCTTATTTGTCATTTATCTGGAAATCAGTGAATATGCTAAAAAAAAATACCGAAAATTTATAGTGTTAGTAGTACATGCAACGTAGGCAAGTGGTTTAGTTTTTCATTAACTATTTAGTGTGCGACTTTCAACAAGCGTCCAAATCGGCTAATAACCAATTTTTTGTGATTTCCATTTGTGATTTCAGAAAATTTGTAACACCGATTTAGTGCACGTGCTGCATGCATGCGCGATTATTCAGAAAATTTAAATGGCTTTAATCGCTTTGAAAATCGTTGAACAAATTGTAAATAAGAACTGGCGCAACTAAATTGCTAACAGTGCATTTATGCATTGCGATAACAGAAATACGCAATGCAAATGCGAAATTTACTCCCAGTATGAATAGAAACAAAATTTATGCAAAGCTATGTCCCCTCGCGTACACAGAGGACTGACTGCATGCATGGGGATGAATTGCATTACTTTTTACATAGTATGTATGTACATACATATTAAGTAGTAGCAACATAATAATACCCTCTGATAGTAAATATGGTTGTAAATTTGATAACTACCGCCACCAATGTGGCTTTTGATGATGCTGCGCCACCTGCATACGAATGAACACCCCACATTTGAATAGATTACGAATACAAAAAAAAAAAAAAAAATAAAAATTAAATCAAGTGCCGGCGCTATTACCTACTTTCTATACTAAAGGGATTTGCATAAATTCTATGACAAATGCAGCATCGAAAACCAACCGGCCAACCAAACTGACTGCACATAAACTGCCTTACACATTTACTTTCTGTTATACGAGTACAAATATGCACATAAATATATCCATCTATGTAGGTATGTTTGTATGCATTCAAATAAAGTGGCAACAGCAAGCCATAATCACTTGCAATGCAGTTGGTCGTTGATCATTCTATGGTCCCAGTACGTGAAAGGAAATATTCGAATTTTACTCTGCTATTTACTCTTCCTACTTGTTGTTGTTGTTGCAGTGGCTAAAAGTAATCATTTCATTGCGAGGTATTGGTGTGGCTAGTATATAGTGTATAGTCAAAACGTTTGTATTTATTACCTGACACCTTTGTTGTTGTACCAGTGCGATTACTGCGTGTGCATTTCACGAAACCGATAATACCTGCAATTTTCCTGGGATATGTGATTACATGAAATGTATGTGCTAGAGGTGCCAATTTCTTAGTGTGTGCTTTGGAAATTGTTGAGGCTTTTTTGTTTTTTAGTTTTGATAAAATTTTCCTGATGCAAATAGTTAATTTTTTTTCAACTTTTCCCGCATGCATAGGTATGTATATGCGCGCAAAAAAAACACGGCTATTGTATTGATGTTTAGAACTTTTTTGCTCTTATTTTAAAGTGACTTCAAAGCTTAACTTCCTAGCTTTATACGCACATAAAATATCCTGCTAGGCCGTGGGAAAGATAAGTGCCATCTCCTAAAGTGAAGAAACCAGCAGCTAGTTCCAACTTTGGCTTTCGCTAAAATGCTAAAATATTCCGATATGCTAAAGTTATAAAGCAGAGCTTTTATCAAAATTTTTGGCGATCTCCAAAGATTACGATTCTGGGGTTTTAATGGTCTCGGAAAAAATTTTTTTTTACAATTGTAGTATTTCCAATTTTTTGCTTTTTTGATTTACAACCATTTAAATTTAGTGCAAAATCTCTTGCAAAAAAAAATCACTAAAATTTTTTCTTAAATATTCATTGGAATATCTTCTCGGATAGCCAAGCGGCCATTGAAGTACTCTCTTCTACCTCTGTTAGACCTCAACTAGGTTCCTGGGACATTTACAGAAACGTGGCAGCGGACGAACTAGCAAGGTGCGGCTCCGCACTGAATGTGTCCCACATGGTGGACATAGGCGCTTTGCTCAGAGAGATAAAAGCAACAATTATCGAAATTCATCACTCGAAGGCCAAACAGAGGTGGAACCGTAAAGGATCGAACAGGATTACCCGGAAGTTCTGGGTGTTCTACGATCCACTTAAGCGACTCCTGCAGAATGTTTTAGAGTGCAGCTGCCACTCTCTGTAGGACGTAGTAAAGTTCATTAAAGCCGCCAACTGGCTATAGGTTGTACGAGATGTGGAATTAAAATCGCAGACTTTCTCAAACTGTTAATATTTCTATTAACACAAGATTGTATCTGACTCCTTGATTATAAACAAATATTCTACATAAATATGTATTGTACTTTGAAGTGAATTGATTTCGTTATTTTGTTGCCAAAATGCATATTATGCATTTTTGTACCGACAATAAAATATTAGGAAAATATTTTTAAATGGATATTATTATTTTCGAATTTTAAGTGCATATTATATGCGCATATTTTCAGTTGGATAGTGCATGAGATTCCGAGCCCTTTTTATGACAACTTTTCTTCGAAAGTACTACAAATGAAGACTACCGAGTACATAAAGGTTAAATTATTTTACCCTTTATTTTGCCTAGAAAATTAGTATGCTAGTAGCGGGAGTAACCCAAAGTAGCTTCTGTATTAAAATTGTGGAAAATAGAGTAAACCCTACTTTTTCCGCTAAGAATAAACAATCTTTGAAAAAGCAACATTTTTTTACTTCACTTTAGACCTTTAGTTACTTATTGACACAATTTTACTTTTTACATAATTTTTAGTAAAAGGCTTCTTTATCAGTTTTTTATCCCAAATAGGGATATTTTTTGGAAAATATATTTACTACAAATAATTTAATATTAGGAGAAGTAGTCAACAAACCGTTAATAGCTTGATATGAAATGTACCGAAGTAGCTATCTATTGGCATTATCAAGTTTGACCTAGAAAGTTTTTAATTCGTTTGGTTTTAATATCTAATCTCTTTTCAGGACATGTACAAAAAGTCTCTGCGTAATCCGACATGCTTTGTTCTTCGAGCGCTATCGAACCTTATTTTAATACTACATAGAAAATACATTAAAATTGTTGCGTAAGTGGAAATAGTTACTTATTCATTTTATTAAAACTATCATCATAAAAGCACTCGTAAAATATTTTTATTTAATTTTCCAGCTTCATTGGCAATAAAATCTGAAACGTGGATGTCGTAGTCGAATAACCAATTTTATGTATCGTTTTAAAACGCTTCTATTAGAATTGAAATATAAACAAAATAAAATTTTCGTTGCACATTGCAATATGCATACTTGTATGCAATACATATGTATCAGTGCGGCATCACTCGTCCACATCAATTGAAAGATAAATGCATTGATATGAATGAAAATGCTGCGCGCTTCCAAAAAAGGGACAGTTTCATTGCACTCGCTATAGTTACATTGCAATTATTTTTTACTATTTTTGTAACAACATGTTGCCACAGGCTAAGCCTGTAATCAACAGTACACCTGTGAGTTGCAAAACAATAAAAAGTTTCAAAAAAAAAACGCTTAAACCATGATTTCGGAATTTTTGTAAATATTTATATATGCATACATACATACATACATATGTCTCTATTCATCTGTGCGCAAAAAGCTTTCACTTTTGAATTTATTTTGTTTTTTTTCACCAGTGCAGAGTATCGAGGGTATTGTGTTCGCAGCTCTAATATTTTTTGTAGTTTTTTTTTTCAATTCCGCAACCAACATGCTGTGGAGCCATAAAAGGTTACTATCGTAAAAGTTGCAGCTATATAACAGTAATAAAATGCTTTTGATTAGCGATATGCGATTACTTAATTGATCGAACAAGCTGATTAATCGAAAGCCGATTAATTAGTTAATCAAGAATAATTTATTTTGATTAAACAAAATGATTAATCTTCCGATTAATTACATATTTATTAATTAGAATCTAATGAAATTGATTAATCAGCAAACTGATCTGAATTTACAACACCGGCAACTATTTTTTAAATATTTTATATTTCGCTAATTTTTTATTAGACTATGGTTAATTCCACAACGAAAACCCCAAAAATCAGAGTTTTAAACCTTATGCAAAATTAAAGAAGATTATGCAAATTTGTATCCCAATATTGCACTTTTTATTTACAATGTTTATAAAAAAGTTAAGTACGCAGTTTTTTAGCCCATTCAATCTTAGTATAGTAAAGTGCAAGTATGAGGAAGCTATTACTAACCATTGATTTCTGCCAATTTTTTTTTTGTTGAAGGTGTCGCACATTTTTTTCATATTAAAAATTATCGAACATTATTTTCTATCTATGGAGAAAATGAGCGACACTTTCAAAAAAAAAAAAAAGAAATTATCGAAAAATAAATATTTAGAAAATATTTGCCCGTATTGTAAAAAAAATCGCGGTACCTTAACTTTATTGACTGACTGTATACATATTTAAGTAGTATGTACTACATAGCACGTACTAGTTTGGCCTTTTATTTTTATTAACCCTCCGATGAGTGACAGTGCCGATGACGTTAGATTCGTGAGAAGGTCCTTAGGGACCTACAAAAAGTTGCTCGATGTTTCGACTGTACATGTGCAACTTCTTTGGTATTTATGTTGTCTTTTGATTAAATTAACGTCCTGCATATATATTAGGAATGAAATAATTTGAAGAACAAGTGAAAAAAAAATCAAAACATGAAGACAAGTAACTTGTTATTTCTTCTAAAATTGTACAAGGTCCCTAGGGACCTTGTCACTAATCCCCGTACTATATATGTTGAAATCTCAATAACACTCGAACGTGATCCCGTATCCCTTCGAAACTTATTTTAAACGATTCAGCTTAATTTATTCTTGGAATACATGTATAAATTCTTTTCAAAAATGCATTGAACAAAAAGATATAGGGACCTTCTCACAAATCGAAGGGTTAATAAGAAAAATATTCAATGTGCATGCGAGCTTACATATTTGAACATACAAACATACATATAAAAAATTGCATTTGGTTTGAAAGCAAACTCGAAAGAAATGAACAAATTTATTCAGATTTCAATTAAATTTTTTTTGATTAAACAGTAATTACTCAGGAACTGATTACTTAGATTTTGAATAATCAAATTATTTGATTAATCAGGATTATGATTAATTAAAGAACTGATTAATCGATTGATCGCACATCCCTACTTTTGATAGTTGACAACGAAATTCATTGGGCTCTGACAAATCAGTGGAAAGTGATGCCGTATGCAATAGTGTTTATACATATGACCATACTATATTTATATGTACAAATGTATGAATATATATTAAATAAACCATATTTATGTATATGTATGCAGATATGCGACCAAAACACTTAGCTCTTAGCTTCCATTTTATTTATTTTATTTTTTTTTTATCAAGACATGCTACGAGATAAATTTTGTTCTTGCTTCAAAAATTGGAGACTAATGGTTGGAGTATTACAAGTTTTTGTTTTCAATGTACTGAGGGAGGGCTTATATTCAATACCCTCTATCTGCATTTTTCACAAAAATTAGATTCTGATATAAAAATCCACCTAAGACTTAACTGTCATCGGTGATATTAATGCTGACCTTATATAACGCTTGACAAGAGAATTTACTATTAAATTGCAAAATCAGAATCGAACATCAGTGACGACGGGTTCTGGCATCACAAAGTAATTTTTGTGAAAATTGCTGTCAGAGTGTATTGAATAAAAGCCCTCGATATGCAAACGTAAAGATTTTCAGAGCTGTTAACATTCATAATTATTATTTTATTTTAATTTATTGCTTCTTATTTTTTAATTTTTAAATGTTCTGAAAAAATGTATGTATCTACTAAAACCAGGGCTGCAAACCACTCCAAAAAACGGGGCAGTTCGGTTCAGTGGTTCGACCTAATTAGAAGATCGTGTGCGATATGGATTATGCTCCTAAAAAATATTTTTGAAATTAAAAAATATATTTAAAAATATGTAATCGTATAGCTTTCTAGTATATACGGCTCACTATGGAGCATCTTTTTTATTTTCCACAGCTATTTGGCATTTTTCGCTGCAGTGATGCTCTCACCAACTTTGTAAAAATGGTAGTTTCTCAACTGTCAACAGTGAATGTTTTGGATTACAGTTATAAAGGTAACAAAATGTTCACCAATTTAGGTTGCATAACTCTGACGATTAATGCTATGTTAAATGTTGTGTCCATAGATACAGCAGGCAGAGCTCCTCGCGCTAAGAGCACTCCAGTATTCTAAAAAGCTTCGGGTTTCCACGGACTCGGACAGTGGGCGGTCAATTTTGGGTTCGAATGGATCTTTCTTTTAGGAGCACCAAAATTAAAAGCTCCATTCGTGTCTAAGCGTGCCTGTACCTACCGCGTCAGCGCCCTAACCTGACCTAACCCAATCCAGGTTACATAAGCTATTTCTAATCAGTTTAGTAAATAAATTACCAGAAGCCTATTCAAAACTGTGTTTACATCAGAAAAATGTATAAATTCTGGCTCTTCCTCCAGTAAGGCGTAGGCATAGATTTACGCGGTTGCAGTGCTGGATCGCATTCAGATTCATGTTAAATAAGTAGATTTCACATATTCACGCTTCTCACATAAAATAATGCATATGCACTTGTGTATGTATGTAAGTAGACATACATATGTATGATTATATAAAAATTCAAATCGCTACGCAGCTTTGCACTCAATCATTAATCATCGTCAGTTGAGGCAAATGTGCTAAACTCCCAGCCGCTGCGGAACAATATTTTCCATAACAAAATGCCATCGACCTCAGCGCCACAGCCAACTAAGAACAATTGCAGCAATAATCATCAGCAACAGCATTGAGTTGCTATCTACTAACTCTGTGCACTAAAATTGGCTGCTACCATATAAGCTAGTCATGGTCCATATGCAATTTATAAATGACATGTATGTATGTATGTATTTTATTCAAGGTGTTAGGTACACAGTTTTTGCTATCGATTTTGCGAATGAGATTGTTGAAAATCGTAGAGCCATTATTGAATGAAATGCTGCTCTTGCATTTCATTGCATTGCAATTCATTTCATTTCAATTCTATATATACATATGCATATAAATACCTACATATGTATGTATGTTTTATGCACTACTGTTGCAGCTACTACTACAGTAGTTGTAAAAGTACATATCTTGATTGCAGCAGTTTTGATAATCTATCCTTCTGTTTTACATTATTTATTTAGTCACATACATTTGTATATATGTACATATGTATGGCGGCACATATGGTCGCATATAACTACGGTGACCAGATTTCTGTGGCTAAAAGTCGGCAAATTTCTAAAGCATCGGATCTGAACATACAATTTGATTTTGAGAATAAAAAGGCTTAATTTAGTTTTATTTAAAACAAAACAAAGAGAAAAAAATTTAAATTTTTTATGAAAATATAACTTACTATCTAAAAAGTCCAGACCGTAACTGTTACAACTTTTATTAAAACAAGTAAGAAATTCTAAGTTCGGGCGGAGCCGAACATTAAATACCCGGCGCAAGTTTTAAATATATGTTTTTCACCTTTCCGAAAACTACCGCTACATGGTAAGCCGGGTGTATCAATTTTGAGTAAATTAGCGTCCTTAGATTTCGGAATAATGAGGTTTCAAGCATTTCTGAAATTTACCGTTTTATGAAAAGCGGCCGTAATTTTAGTTCGATTTCAATAAGTTTCAACGGACACTTATACGTCCCAACTTTTAAAAACTGTTGAGCGGTACAATTTTCTCAAAATCGGTACTGTCCCACCAAAATCTGTACGAATGGTCACCGTACATACTATAACAGACAAAATGAAATCCATTTTACATAATATTAGTGAAGCCAAAAATTTGCATCTGGTAAAATAGATTTTGGATTCCTTGTACTTGTATATATGGGTTTATTAGCTCGATTTGGAATGCAATTTACGATGAAATCTATTCATGACTTGGGACTCACTTTGTTTCATTTACATTATTCAACTGCTTGTAGTACACAACAATCAAGCATTCAAATGGTAAGTACAAATTTACAGGCTGCATTTTAACATTTATATGCATGGACGTTTATGTCTTTCGCATATTTTGCCACAGGAAGAGCTTAAGCTGCAAATTGTTTATTAAATTTCTGGTTACCATAGCGGTAACTGCAACTGAGTGGGCTTTTTGAGCGCCACATTGGAAATGTGTCTTCATTTGAAACGCTGTTCATGTAAGACATGAAATTCATGCTCATCGATCATAGACAACATCCAGCTAAACACAGGAAAAGTACGTACACTTTTACATAAATGAACAATTTGGACTTATGTATGTATACAATTTTAATTTACTTTCTTTTAAAGTGTTGAATTTTCTAATCAGATTTTTTAGAAAAATTTCTATTTTTATATCCCATTCAATGTTAGTATCTAAATAAAACACAGTGCAAGTTTGAGATTGCTAAAAAACTGCATGGTGTAGACGCTAGGTTATAGAAACATTAATACATTGTAATTGTATGACAGAGGAACTTGCAAGGAAAAAGTCTCTCTGTCTGACGTTAACTTCTCCCACCGTGCGGACTACCAGCAAATACTAACTTCAATCAGGATGACGCAAAAGATCTGATTCTGCTTTAGAAAGCGAAGGTGCAAGTCACTAATTCGTCTAGCACGTCTGCTATTTGGACAAGTGACTGGAAATGTAAATAGCCATATATTAATGGAAAGGCAGACCATTAGAATGGGTGTGCCGCCCAATGACTTCGGTCGCAGCTTCCGAGGCCAGGAAGAAGTTCAAACTATATATCACTGTCACGACCCTGCCCTAGCTGGGGCTAGAAGAAGCGCATTTCATCATTAAATCTGTGACTGTTTTAAGGACTCACATTACGCGTCAAAGTAAAATGTTGAAATGGGAAAATTCATGTCTCCATAATTCTCGATAGCTCAACATATTTTAAAAACTTCATCAATTACTGATAACACGGTACATTTCAGATAGTCGATAAATTTCGACAGTTCGATACGTGTTGATAGCTCAATTAATCTCAAAAACACACAATTTCGATAGCTCGATAAAATTCGATAATTCTACAAATTTCGATAACTATCGTTCAATCTAGCTAACTGTCCGTTTCCAGAACTTTAAATATCTCGATACATATCAATAACTCGATTCTTATTGCGACTAAATTTCTGGACACATGTTGCTTCTTATCAAATAGTTCTTATGTAGTACTCATTGTTTTCATTTGCGCCTTTATCTTCAATTTTTCCTTCATCATTTCTTTCTTCATCTTCAGTTACTTTTCCCCTGACAGAAAGAGTATTTTAATGAGGGAGGCTCGGTTTTCTTTCAGATAATCCTTCAATTGATCTTTTATTTACAATTTTTTTTATGTTCCCAGATTTCACATCCTAGCCTTCGCTTTCGCACGAGGAATATAAAAATTCTTCTAAATAGGTTGCTTATAAGACTTTTAGCATAACTATTTGAACATTTGCATTTACAAAGCATTCTCATCAATTCATGCGAATGCGAATATTTAATAGGATGCGAATCATTCGCATAAGCGAATGCCAATGCTAATAATCGTACACATAATCGTATACATATGGACATACTTATATTGAAATAGAATAAGTGCATCCTTTTATGAGCACATTAAGCTACTGAACATTACCACAGAACCTAATTAGAGTACAGTTACAATGAATGACAGCAGAAAGCTACAGCTCTCATTGTTCATTGAGATTAAAATTTGATTGCAATAAGAGAAGTATTGTAGTTCTTCGTACATATATCGTAGATGCATAAATACATGATTTTCTTCTGTAATCGGCAACACCAATGTGCTTTTACAAATGTACATAGGATTTTAAATGCTGCTATACTACGGAGTTTCACTAAAACAGAGGGGGCTTAACTGTATTTTTACGCACCAGAAATTTCATATTTTCCTGCAATTTCAAAAATATAACTAGCCTACCTCAAATAACTGCCGTAGCATGAATTGGCAACGAGTTTAGTTACGAATTGTGAAATGTTATCAAATTTCAGTAGTAGTAGTTATAGCCATTCAATTTTTATATGCCAAAACTAGAAAAAGATAGGAAGTACCAAGGCATATCAAACAGGTAGTCGCATTAAAGCAAAAACAACATTTTCGTGTATTTAGTTGTTGCTTCTGGTATCGAAAGTGTCAAAAACTGTTTGAACTTTTTTCTTCTAAATCACAGCGTGCCATGTGAAATATTAAAAAATAAAAAATTTAAATTGAAATAGGAAAAATATAAAAATTGTTGCAAGTTTCTCTCTTAGTAAATTTCCTTGCTTATCTAAGCAAGGCCCAGTAATCAGCGGTTGTGCTGCTGAGCTGGGCGAACATTCCAGAAGCTGCTATTCAATCGCTTGTTTTGTATGGATGAAGGTTTCACATGCAAATAGATTTTAATAATTTGGAATTTTTGTGAGAATACATTTAAAATATTTGACATTTTCGTCTCGAAAATTTCAAATAATTGAAAAAAAAATCAAATCAGCTGCTCTACTGATACTACCTGTTCAATGTGGCTTGGGGATTACCATCTGTTTTTTTTTTTCATTTTTATAACTGTGTTTTTGAAGGCAATTTCTCGAATTTTGACTTAATTTTATTTTCCTCCTATTTTTTGTTTTAATGCTATTTCATTTTTTCGGCCTTTGAAAAAAAACAAAATTACTACCCAATAAACATTGGGCTTGGTTAACAATTCGAAAATGATTGAAAACCCAATATATTTTTCTAGTCTCACCTTCGAGAGCTAATGTGGAATAGATTAGTATTCGATTCGAGAACTAGGCCATTCTCCAGCAAAACGGAACCTTCGAAATCCAGCCCATTATCGAATTGAAGTTTTAATGAGAGAGAGAGCGATTTTCTTTTATTTCCCTTAAAAAATGAGCTGGAAATCACTTTCTCTCTTGTTACTATGGTTTTCATTTTTTTTCTCGAACCCATGCCGAATGTATTTCCAATACGCTATGTACGTTGGAAAACTAAGGTTGGTTGTGAGTTCGTTCTCAGTTCAATATGCATAATGGATATCGAAAGTCATTTCGGAACGTTCGCCAAAATGTTTATAGGGTTGTTGTGAGTGAATGGGTACACATCTTTTAATTTGTGGTTGTTTAAATCAATAAGGTAAGGTAAAGATAAATACTAAAAGGATTAGCTATATGTAGATATTTATATTTAAAACCACACACACATCTAACTTACTGATTCCTTCAATAAAAGTATCAAACTCAGACAAACTAAATATGCTTATAATATTATGTTTTATTAAAGCAGATAAGCAAAGGAATGAATTGAGTGAAGCGATTGAAATTAATTCCATGGATATAACTAAACACATATATTTTCTGAAGTGTTTTAAATTGCTTATGCAAAGGTAGACTAGAAATGAAAACTATTCATTGGAAAATATGAAATAACGAATAGGAATTATAGGAAGTAATAAAATACATTGCATCAATGCGCTTGAAGTGGCGCAAGGAATTTTAATAAAATAAAAAGAAAATATATACATACTTACTTACATTCGTTTAGTAAATTTCTTCCTTCATATTTTCCTATTTCTACATTTGCAAGGGCTTTTGCGCAATATTACTATTCAAACGTGTGTACGTACGACTGCATATGAATACCATTCATACGTATTTATTTATGTGTACGTTACTATTCTTATTTGAATTTGCTTACTTAAATCATAAATGCAGTTACTTTTAATATCATTATCATATGGGTTTCCTTGTCAGCTTCTGTTTGGCCTTGAATTGCATTCATGTTTTAATAGAGCAATAAATACATTCATTTTATCATTCATATCTAATTAAGTATATAATCGGTTTTATCTATGTTTATAAATTTTATTAAATTACAGATAGTTATGAATTAATATGGTTTCTATTTAGAGATTAAAATACTGGTCAACAGTGGTTTTGATGCAGGACAGCTGTAATTATTTTCCCAAGCAGAACCCTTTACTGATTAAAAAAATTAAAACAATGAAAATAATTTGTATTTCCTATGTGCAGTTCTTTAGATATTAACTTTTTATTTAGTCAAAAAATTTAAATTATTTCTTTTTTCATCTAATACCCAAAATCGATACCACCACAGTCGAAAATATTACAGATAAATTTTGGTCCCGATTGGAGTCGTTTACGGCGTGTCGCAAAGGGGTCAATTATAAGGTGCCTCTAAGGAGTCAAAAAATTAAAAACGTATTTTTTTTTTTCATTTAATGCCCAAAATCGAGACTACTTAAGTCGAAGATACCGCATAAAAATTGTAGATTGAAATCGGTTAAGTCGGTCTTCATAGAGGAATCTGAACTTTGCCCCTTTTCTTCCTCTCAATTTTACCCCCAACTTCTTGTTTACGCTCACGCTGCCGGTACTTACTGGAAATGTTGTTGAACAAACCTATTATGTGTGTTTCCACAAGGCATTTTTAAATGGCATAAATCTTTTGTCATTTCACAATACCTAGTGGAAATTCGGTATTTGGAAAAATATATTAAAGTTTAAACAAACTTCTATGCAACAAGTGCACTAAAACAAATAAAATGAAATAAGTCAAAGCTTTTGTTAAGGTTATTGAAATCGTTTTTAATTTTCTTTTATAATTTATTATTTACATTAAACTTCAAATATGGACTCAAATAAAAGTGAATTTCAATTTAGAGACTTTAAATATTTACTTGTAATTGCGTTAATTGGTTCGTATCTAATAAGAATGGAAAAAAATTGAGGAATTTTCCTCTTTATCATAAAATAACTCATTTCAAAGGAATGTTAGAAAGTTTGTTAATTCTAAATTTCTCATGCAAATGGTTTAGGAAAAATTTGCAACAGCAAGCTAAACAGTTATGTATATAATATTAGTTTGTATATAATATTAATTTGGAAATGTAGATATACTAAGTAAAAGTAAATATTTCATTCTAAAAACCAGTAACCACACACAATCGCCTGGTTGAAATGTCAATTGTAATCAAAAGGCCAAATTCGAGAAAAATTTACAAAACTCAAGGTAAAAGGAAATTAATATATTTACAATGTACATATATCTATTTTTAAGCGAAAAACTCTAAGCAAAGGCATCAGAGAAGGTTTCAAACTAAACAACAAACAAACAAAATAGCCATTAAATAGAATTAAATGTGAACGTTGGTTTGTGTGCGCAAGAAATGAAAATGAAAACTTTAACGAAAAATCAACACAAAATACACCTGTGCATGTATGCGGAAATGAGAAAAGGATAAATGCTACAAAACAAAGAAATATAAACTAAGTAACTATATAGCTACATAAGAATGTAGAAAAAAAAAACAAAACAAATTGTAGAAGAAGAAGCGTTAGAATGAATGAGGTGTTATCACTTGTTTTAGTTATCTCTGAAATTGCATGCGAACCTTGCAATCCAGCACAACGGAAATGGATGTAGTAAAAACAAAGCCAAGTGCAAGAAAAAAAAACAAAAACAAAAAAAAACAAATTTCATAAGAAAATAAGGAGTAAATTCGTAAGGAAACTGCAACAATAGAATTTAATGAGAAATGAAGAAGAAAATGCAACTGTTTGAAGTCATTGCTAAATTGAATAGAAAATTACTTTGAACGTTGCCTTAGTAGTACAGTGGGCTTTTTTGTAAAGGCTTGTAAGTAGAAACTGAACTTGTTTGTTGGTATGAAATATACTAGAATGGCTGACATATGTACATATAAGAATTTACATATTTACCTAGCACAATTTTAGCTGTAATAATTTAATTCTGTTTTGATAATCCTACTGAAAGTTGCTGAAAACATAACCAGGAGATGTATCATGTTTTGCATGCCTTAATTTTATAAAAATAAAATGTTTGTAAATTTTTATTTTTTTGTTTTTTTTTTTCAAATATATGAAGCCTTTATATTTGTTTATTATTTAGAAATATTTCTAAACGCAGAACAAAATTTTCAATATAACGCAACACACGACAACTATCAACTGTTACAATTTACGCCTTTTTCGCCCTATGATTCTCTAAATTTTTTATATAATTACATTATGAGTAACACGCCAGCACCAGTTGCGCCCATCCAGATGCACTGCGGTGGTGCGGTGTTATGGGCGAAAAAGTTATCAGCCCATATTTTTTCTAGAATGTGGATGAAGTACCAGAAACAATTTCTGAGGCTTCTTAGATAAGTTATTCCTAGCTTTTAAGTTGAGAGACTGTGTTTGTATACTGGAGAATAAAATTCATTCAAACAAGATATCTCCCACATCGTTATTATATGGTCAATTGGCAGTCTGGAGAATCTTTAAATTAGATTAGTTTAGCAATCGCAATGTCTTCCGGAATAAAATTATTTACTCACAACTAAAAAGTCGCAGCATAGGTCTCTGCTCTAGGTGCTGCCGGCGAGCGACTTGAGGATCTTGTTGCGGCTCTGTACTTTATTTAAAATTACGGTTGTGTGCGCGTAGATGGGCGGGCAGTCAAAGGTTGAATAATTATTCAACTCAATTATTATAACTCAATGAGAGCGGAGACCAGTATGCTTGTATGTATGTATTTATATAAAATAAAAATATATTTATTGGTGCAAAAAGTATAGTGTAGGTACTGTGACTAATGTTGAACATCTTTTACCACCTCTGTATGGTTGTAAGCCATCCAGAATCCGCAAAAATTCCTGAAGCATTGTCTAAAGGATGCATCGGACTGGGCCGAGCATAATTTTAGGTTCCATGAAATAATAAAACGCTAAAAATTATCTTTCCATGCAAGAATCAGCTTTCCGCCACGCTTCTATACTTCACACGCTGGGTAGTTATAATCAATAGTTCAACACCTCCGCCCCGAAACTCACCTCCTATAATCACATTTTTACACACATGAATCCAAACTAGCCAATATCATCTCGGATAGCCAGGCGGCCATCACTTCAATGAGCGGGCAAGTTTTGAATGCACTCAGCCACAGCAAAAAACAAAACAAAAGCCCAAAAAAGTCATCACCCCAGTAGGAATGGCTCCTCCACAGTAAAATTTCTTCGTGAACTTTTTTATACTTATTGTACGTACATATGTATGTACGCATACACATTTACTTATTTTAAACATTAATTTTAGAAAACCTTCATAACAGAGCTACTTAGTTCTTGCCACTCACTTCACTAGATTAAACGTGCCTCCGCCTCTGCTACGGAGGCATTCCAATTAATTTCATTCTGCTTCCTTTGCTCCAAACTACACACATCCAAAGCTTTCCGTACGCTAGTTAGCATTTTCTTAAGATAGTTTATATTCTGTTGTTTTCCCATTTCAAAGGTTTGAAACTTTGGGTGGAAAAACATACAGTAGAATCTTTGTAGTTTGTTAGTAGAGTGGTTATCCATTTCGCGGGCGTCTATGAGGTGGCTTATGCGTGGCATAACAGCTGTTAATTTGATTTTTGTGCACTTGCTGAAGATTTTACGTCGAGCAATTTGTTTTTTTCTAGAAAAGTAGTTTTCTCCTTACCAATTCGACAAATTTATTTAGTTAAAATTTATTTAGTAAGTACATAAAATTTTAAAACCCTCTACTGCATACTTAAAAAAAAAATTGTACTTATGCATACATGTATGCAGATTAGGGTGGTAAAAGAAGTAAATTCGGAATTTTAATGCTCTCAACCCCTCGTGCATTATGGACCACCCTAATATACATATACATAAGTATTCACTCTAAAAGTGGATTGGCTTACCTACTGCATTATAGTTACTACTCATTTTATTTACATTATTTACTTTTTTGCCTTGAGAGAGTGGCGGTGGCTTACATGCGACTGGAAATTTTAGCGCTGTCTAGACAATAGCGCAGGAAAACTGTATATAGAGCAAGGAAGTTTACCTAGTAACATTTTTACCCTTAGCAGATTTTAGTAGCTAGATGCCTGGCCTCCGAATGGGTTGGTACCCCATTTCCTTAGCTGAATTTTCTTAAGGTTGCGTATACGCACTGCAATGCTCGCTTACAATACTATCTGTATGTTAGTTAAGATTACATATTAGCATATGCATAGATATGCACTGTTATATCAACAAAATTGTAGTAAAAATAATAGCTAAAATGCACATACACACCTGCACACATATCTATGTACATACTTAGATTTGGGAAGTACAGTGTATCACGAAAGTGATAATTTAAATCTTTTATAATACAATTGTTATTATATTACAAATTAATTAGGAACTAACATTAATATGTATTACTAAATTCTCAATCAGTTTCAAGAGCAAAAACAAAAATTGTATTATAATTTAGTTAAGCCTAGTGCCAAAGTAGATGGCCTGGGAAAGCTACTCTGAAAAATAGTTATATACTGATGCGTATAGTTGCTTTGGTTTGCAACATTTCTCGCAGCAGCTGGAATGTTATTCAAAATACATATGAGGTTTACGAAGAACAGCCGTAAAGTATCATCTACTGATAATCTTGTCTCCATCAGACAATTTTTTTTTGCCTCAAAACTTATTGACCTCAAGTAACCCGTTCTAGTAGGTACTTACCCTTCAGATCTCAGCTCTTATCACCCTAATACACCGCCGTGATGTCGGTAAATTAAATCTCTGCAAAAATCTTAAAATTTGGCTAAGGAAATATTTTGATTATTTCAGTCATAGTTCTATGAAAAATATAAAAAAGCGACCCCTAGACTCAGCCAAACAGAAAAAGTTTTACGAAATTGCCCTGTAAATAAAAGTATGTGCGCCTGGGCCACACTGGAGAAGTGAAACTTACGATACATACATGTCTATTTGGTCTCATAACCAATATACATACATACTTAAGGTTATATTTTTTGTCTTTTTTCTATGTAGATCCCTGCCTCTACCCCTGTTTGTTCTAATTATGTTTATGTTATTCTGTTTTCCTCTGCATTTTTATCTTTATACTCTATCGATAGTATCATCCAATAAAATGTCGACAACAAAACCGATAAAAATATCGATAACAAAATCGATAAAAATATACATATTAAAATCGAAAAATATCGAGAACATAATCGATAAATATCAATAACAAAAAAGATAAATATCAATAATAAAATCGATAAATATCGATAACGAAATTGATACATATCGTTAAATATCGATAGCAAAATCGATATTGTATCGGTAAGTTCCGAATATATCGATAGCGAAAATGATAGCAATATCTTTAAAAATTTCGATAACAAAACCGATAAGAATGTTGATTATTTTATTGATAAGTCCCGAGAATCCCGAAAATCTCTACGTGGTCCAAAGTTATGCGGTAAAGTAAATAAAAAAAAAAAATCCGATGAACTGATAACCTTCTCCTTTTTGTGAAGTTGTTTAATAAAGTACATCTTACATAGTATAAATAAGCAAACATGTTTTCTAAACATCCGTTTTACATACATGTACTCTTATGGCATCGCTGACTAGGGGTATATCATTAATTTCGCTGTATACACAAATTCCCTAGAGTTGCCAAAAAATTAAAACATTTCGATTAACATTTAATTTTATATTCCTAGCCTAGCAATATTTATGATATGTATTAAAATTTTTTTTATACATTTTGCTTGAATTTCAGCTGAAATTTTTAAAGTGTTACCGAAGCGCGACGAGTAAGCTACCAGTAGTATATTATAAAAGTAAAAACACCTTTAAGCAACAAATAACAAGATTTCTCATGATCACTTTTCCATTCACTATAAGTTTATGCACTTCGCATTGTCTCTAACAATGAGCTTTGTTGCGTGCTACCTTCTATGCTTTCGCGCAACTTCGCATAGGGCGCGTAAATCTAATTAACTTTTACCCTGCTTGGGTGCCACTTGTCCGTAAACGAGCAGATGAGCGTCGTTGCAACATCTACAGCGGAAAGACAGCNTTACGTTCTTGACTAATTTCAGCTTAACAACAGTAATACGTAGAATAGAAACAGTTGCAAAGAAAGCAGTAAAGCACTGTGTATGTGTACAAGTATGCTTGTTTAATAAGTCGATAAGCGTGTTATAAACAAGCTTGACATGGCCGGCAAGATCGTTTGAACTACGCTACTTTTATTCACTTTATATTGATATTTTTAAGTAAATTGGTGTTATTTTTATGGCTAATGATTTAATGTTGCACTTAAACGTTACTTCACAGTAAGTGTTCTGCGACTAGTTTATTATGCTTTCCTTTGTTGAGTAACATAAAAAAAAAAAACTAAAAAAAACGTATCTAAGTCAACAACTTTTTGCTTTAACTAGAAGTCAATTTCTACTTCACTAAGCACCTTTCGGCACAAGAATATAGTAAAGTTTTTATATTTCAATCTAGTACCGGTATTTATTTAGTTGATGCTTTCATGGGTAAGCCGATTTAGTACAGCTCTAAGTTGCCAAAAAATAGGCAACGAATTTGAGCACACAAATAAGACAAGAAAATTAAAAATGCAAAAAGGTGGACGTATAAAAATTTAATGGCACGTAAATGCTAACTAGCATCATAAAAAATGTTACTTAGTAATGCAGTAAAGCGAAGAAGTAGTATCAGCAGCAGCAGCAAAGGGAAAAGGAAGAGCAAAAACTTTGATAAAAAAAAAGAGTTGAAATTAACTCAAAAATGCAAAGCGAAAACAAGACGTTGATGCTTGCGTACACTTACAGTAGCAAATTTTCTGCTGATTAAGTTTTTACAGAGTGTAAAAAATGCTTAAACTTACTTTACTCAATTTTGTGCTCGGCGTATTTGAAGTAAAATGTGTTCATCTGTGTTTGAGCTTTAACTACAAACATACACATTGAATAAACCACTGCTTGTAAATTGTGCTAATTTTAACAAATTTTTTTTCTCTAGCAGCAAAGCTCTTTGGTGTACTTTAAGTTTACTTTAAATTAAATATTGCAAGGTCACGTTGGCGTGGAAGTTTTACAAGAAATACGATTGCTTGTTGGCTTGTTAAAGTTTTAATTAGGAACCTACATATATTGATCGCGTCTTACCAGCAGTGGGATGCATAAGAATATTTGCTTAGTGTATTGCAGTCTGATTACTTTTAACTAGATGACAAGAGATGTTTGAGAATTTAGCCAATCATTAGAGTTTTTAATAGGTAATTTTATTTTTTCCTTTTATTTAAAGGATATAAACTTAAAAGTTCCCTTCTATAAAGCATTATGTGGTAAAATGCAACCATTTCATTGAGGTAAAGAGCTTACTAGTTTATGGGTAGCTTTAAATTTGGCTGAACTTCTTATAATGCCGAATTTCCACTAGGCATTGATATTAAAAAAAATTTGTGCCATTTAAAAAAAAACGCCAAGTGAAAATGAGCTTAATGATTAGTTTTTAATGTAATGACACGATTTTTTTTTTATGTCCGACTTTGTCATTTTTGCTATTTAATGCCTAGTGGAAATCCAGCATGGCAATCCGTAAATTTAGTCTAAAATGAAAACAAATTTCCGGATTCGAAAATAATATTCGAGTCGGCAAAATAAGTTCAGAGTAAAGGAGCCTCTTAGGAACCCTTCGGTTTGAACGTTTAAGCAATAGGTTTTAGGATTAATATATAAAAGAGACCGGTGGTCGGTGGACACACTAGCACACTTAATCCCACCACTTGGCCCGTTGTAATACCACAAGGCGCCTCCTCTGTAGCGCCTTGCAAACCATATTAAGGAGTTGGTCATTTTGAGAAATCGTCTTATCTTAATTCCCGCTATATCGCTCAAGTTGACAAATGATCCAGCACCCACAAATCAAGTCTACTGCTCCAGAGTGCAGGGCATTCACAAAGTAAGTTTCTTACTGATTCCGACTCCTCCTCGTGTAAATGTGATTTTGTTTTTTAATTTTTTCTTCGTCCCGTTCTCGAGATAACTATTAAATCGATTTGTTTTTTTTTTGTGCTGTAAAATTTTTAAAACGTATTAATCCAGCTCAAATTTCATATCTACTAATTATTTATGTGTATTCAACAACCCTAAAAATGTGAAACAAATCAAATACATGAACTGTGAACCCGTTTTATGTTTAGCATCACTTTCGTGGGCATTGTGCATTGGGCACTACTTCTTCGCAGTAGAGCTATTCATTTGTACTTTTTATATTGTGATGGTGTCTGACTTCTTAGCTAAAACCGGTGAATATATTCTGAGATAATCGGGTATTAATTTGTGCACTCCATCTATTCTCGAATAGATCGCAACTAGGAGAGTTCTTAACCAGAGGTAGCTTAAATGGGTTGAGACACCGTTTGAACTAGCGAGGTAAAGTAGCAGAATTACCGCCACTTATAGGCTTGGCAATTATCTATATAAGGGTGATTTTTTCGGCGACTTTTTCCTCCCTCCCACATTTTTTCTATAGCTCTTGTTGTTTACGAGATAGGGGCAAAAAACGAGAATTTTATGAAAAAATTGGATTCAGCGAGCCGTACTACATCACCGGTGGGTGTTAGGATTACGACGCTATGAACACTTTTTTAGAGCATAAAATACATACTTGCACGCCTTGGTCGACCACTTAATATTAATATTGAGGGCTAAAATTTTCAGGGAATTTTTTTAGGTATTTCCCACAAATTTTCGAGGTGGGAGTAAAAAAGAAATGGTCGCCAAAAAACACCCTCATGTGTATAAAAGTAGTATAATATGAGTTGTAAATTGTGAGTCATCGAGGACTAAATAAACAAATGATGTCCAAAAAAAAACCAATTCCAATGTTAAAAAATAATAATTTTTTGCTATAAAATTGTCATTCATATTTTTTTTAATTGTATAGAAATATCTATATAAAAATAAAGCATTTATATATTTTCCAATGCTTGGAAAGTTTTTTTTTTTTGTTTAAAAGTATATATTTTTCATATCAAATAAATGATATATCTAATTTTTTAAAACTCGATAAAAAAACGAAAACAAAAAATTGTTTATTCTCCAAGATATATTAGTTGTTTTTCAAAAAAATATTTAAAGCAGAAAAACTTGTTCTACAATCTACAGTTTTAAAATAACACAATTTATTTAACATTGTATTTACTTAAATGTTTAAAGACCTGCATACTATGTAACTCTTAATAAAATTATTTTTTGTTTCTAATTGTGAAAACATAGGTACGCTTCCCCAAAATTTTATTTGCCATAAGGCTAAGGTTAACATTTTTGTGGATGTAAATTCTGAAAAAATTTTGGAAGCAAGCTTTTTATATTATTTAGTTCATAAAATAGGAAATTAATGTACATGCGCATATGTGGGTAAATAGTAATGTATGCTTGACCTCATATTCCAGATTTTATTTCATTTTTTTAACTCATTCAGCAGCAGAATTATAGGCTTATTTTGGCCTATGGACGAACGTAACTACTTTAATAATATTTTGCAATATTTAATTTATTTTAAGCCAAATAAAATTATCGAATTATTATATATTTATGCAGCATCCCCATTATAATCTTAATAAATGTGTGCCTTTTACTTCAAGTAACTGTTTACATACTCCGTTGAGAATTTAGAGAAAAAATGTTCGGAAATTATGATGTACATATACATACGTACATACATATTTGGCCCATGGGACTACTTATTAGAAGAGCATTGTACGGCATTGAAGATACGCAATCATTGACTTGCATTGAAGTGCTCCTCATATTTATTTTTGTTCAAATACAAAACAAAGGAATATGTGTACTTATCTAGATATGTATTTACATATTTTGCTTCTTTTTATATGAAAATAGATACGCCTGGACGTAATTTATGGCTCACAATATTCTTTCATTTAATGTTATAAGATAAAGTAGTTTTACATATTGCTACATGTTAATACAAATTTTTTTCCATCAATATGTA
>NW_016162963.1:0-3991 GCF_001687245.7 Rhagoletis zephyria | reverse complement strand
TAACGACACACAATCGCCTGGTTGAAATGTCAATTGTAATCAAAAGGCCAAATTCGAGAAAAATTTACAAAACTCAAGGTAAAAGGAAATTAATATATTTACAATGTACATATATCTATTTTTAAGCGAAAAACTCTAAGCAAAGGCATCAGAGAAGGTTTCAAACTAAACAACAAACAAACAAAATAGCCATTAAATAGAATTAAATGTGAACGTTGGTTTGTGTGCGCAAGAAATGAAAATGAAAACTTTAACGAAAAATCAACACAAAATACACCTGTGCATGTATGCGGAAATGAGAAAAGGATAAATGCTACAAAACAAAGAAATATAAACTAAGTAACTATATAGCTACATAAGAATGTAGAAAAAAAAAACAAAACAAATTGTAGAAGAAGAAGCGTTAGAATGAATGAGGTGTTATCACTTGTTTTAGTTATCTCTGAAATTGCATGCGAACCTTGCAATCCAGCACAACGGAAATGGATGTAGTAAAAACAAAGCCAAGTGCAAGAAAAAAAAACAAAAACAAAAAAAAACAAATTTCATAAGAAAATAAGGAGTAAATTCGTAAGGAAACTGCAACAATAGAATTTAATGAGAAATGAAGAAGAAAATGCAACTGTTTGAAGTCATTGCTAAATTGAATAGAAAATTACTTTGAACGTTGCCTTAGTAGTACAGTGGGCTTTTTTGTAAAGGCTTGTAAGTAGAAACTGAACTTGTTTGTTGGTATGAAATATACTAGAATGGCTGACATATGTACATATAAGAATTTACATATTTACCTAGCACAATTTTAGCTGTAATAATTTAATTCTGTTTTGATAATCCTACTGAAAGTTGCTGAAAACATAACCAGGAGATGTATCATGTTTTGCATGCCTTAATTTTATAAAAATAAAATGTTTGTAAATTTTTATTTTTTTGTTTTTTTTTTTCAAATATATGAAGCCTTTATATTTGTTTATTATTTAGAAATATTTCTAAACGCAGAACAAAATTTTCAATATAATGCAACACACGACAACTATCAACTGTTACAATTTACGCCTTTTTCGCCCTATGATTCTCTAAATTTTTTATATAATTACATTATGAGTAACACGCCAGCACCAGTTGCGCCCATCCAGATGCACTGCGGTGGTGCGGTGTTATGGGCGAAAAAGTTATCAGCCCATATTTTTTCTAGAATGTGGATGAAGTACCAGAAACAATTTCTGAGGCTTCTTAGATAAGTTATTCCTAGCTTTTAAGTTGAGAGACTGTGTTTGTATACTGGAGAATAAAATTCATTCAAACAAGATATCTCCCACATCGTTATTATATGGTCAATTGGCAGTCTGGAGAATCTTTAAATTAGATTAGTTTAGCAATCGCAATGTCTTCCGGAATAAAATTATTTACTCACAACTAAAAAGTCGCAGCATAGGTCTCTGCTCTAGGTGCTGCCGGCGAGCGACTTGAGGATCTTGTTGCGGCTCTGTACTTTATTTAAAATTACGGTTGTGTGCGCGTAGATGAGCGGGCAGTCAAAGGTTGAATAATTATTCAACTCAATTATTATAACTCAATGAGAGCGGAGACCAGTATGCTTGTATGTATGTATTTATATAAAAAATATATATATTTATTGGTGCAAAAAGTATAGTGTAGGTACTGTGACTAATGTTGAACATCTCTTACCATCTCTGCATGGTTGTAAGCCATCCAGAATCCGCAAAAATTCCTGAAGCATTGTCTAAAGGATGCATCGGACTGGGCCGAGCATAATTTTAGGTTCCATGAAATAATAAAACGCTAAAAATTATCTTTCCATGCAAGAATCAGCTTTCCGCCACGCTTCTATACTTCACACGCTGGGTAGTTATAATCAATAGTTCAACACCTCCGCCCCGAAACTCACCTCCTATAATCACATTTTTACACACATGAATCCAAACTAGCCAATATCATCTCGGATAGCCAGGCGGCCATCACTTCAATGAGCGGGCAAGTTTTGAATGCACCCAGAAAATAAGGGCATTTTCCCAGACCTTTATTCCAAAATTAAATGTTTGGAGCCACTTAAAAAACAAAACAAAAGCCCAAAAAAGTCATCACCCCAGTAGGAATGGCTCCTCCACAGTAAAATTTCTTCGTGAACTTTTTTATACTTGTTGTACGTACATATGTATGTACGCACACACATTTACTTATTTTAAACATTTATTTTAGAAAACCTTCATAACAGAGCTACTTTGTTCTTGCCACTCACTTCACTAGATTAAACGTGCCTCCGCCTCTGCCACTGAGGCATTCCAATTAATTTCATTCTGCTTCCTTTGCTCCAAACTACACACATCCAAAGCTTTCCGTACGCTAGTTAGCATTTTCTTAAGATAGTTTATATTCTGTTGTTTTCCCATTTCAAAGGTTTGAAACTTCGGGTGCAAAAACATACAGTAGAATCTTTGTTAGTAGTGTGGTTACCCATTTCGCGGGCGTCTATGAGGTAGCTTATCCGTGGCAGCTGTTAATTTGATACTTGTGCACTTGCTCAAGATTTTACGTCTACCAATTTTTTTCTTCTAGAAAAATAGTAGTCGCCTGACCAATTCGACAAATTTATTTTTGTTAAATTTATTTAGTCAGTACATAAAATTTTAAAATCCTCCATTGCATACTTAAAAACAAATTGTACTTATGCATACATGTATGCATATTAGGGTGGTAAAAAAAAGTAAATTCGGAATTTTAACGCTCTCAACCCCTAGGATTGTTCTTTATCGAAAAAATATACCCATTTTTTTTTATTTTGAAAAGAAAAAATAGTTAGAGGTCGCTCAAAGCGCTCAAAATTTCCCATGTGTTTTATTTTTCGTTCGGAAAATTCTGGTTCTCTTCAAGAGGCTTCCAACAATAATACCCAATCGTTTATTTAACCATTTCTTAATACTAAAGGTTTTTTATTTATCCCCCAGTGCATCTGGGGATTTTGGCGGACCTATAAAATATAGCTACTATGAAAAAATGGTTAAATAAATAATAGGGTATTACCAGGGAATCTACTGAAGAGAAATAGAGTTTTCCAATCGACAAATATTTTTTTTTTGAGAATTCTTTACCATTTCGACGAAAAGCTTTCTTTTCTCATATAAAATACATAGAAAACTTTGAGCGCTTTGAGCGACCTCTACATAGTTTTTTCGGTGTGGAAAAACCCTGGGGGGTGAGAGCATAAAAATTCCGGCTTTCCTTTTTCTCATGCATTTTGAACCACCCTAATATACATATACATAAGTATTCACCCCAAAAGTGGATTGGCTTACTGCATTATAGTTACTACTAATTTTATTTACATTACTGTTTACTTGTTTGCCTTGAGAGAGTGGCGCTGGCTTACATGCGACTGGAAATTTTGGCGCTGTCTAGACAATAGCGCAGGAAAACTGTATATAGAGCAAGGAAGTTTACCTAGTAACATTTTTACCCTTAGCAGATTTTAGTAGCTAGATGCCTGGCCTCCGAATGGGTTGGTACCCCATTTCCTTAGCTGAATTTTCTTAAGGTTGCGTATACGCACTGCAATGCTCGCTTACAATACTATCTGTATGTTAGTTAAGATTACATATTAGCATATGCATAGATATGTACTGTTATATCAACAAAATTGTAGTGAAAATAATGGCTAAAATGCACATACACACCTGCATACATATCTATGCACATACTTAGTTTTGGGAAGTACAGTGTATCACGAAAGTGTTCATTCATTTATTCATTTTCCATTAGTACAATGAGACTTTATATCTTTTATAGTACAATTGTCAATAAAAATTAATTAGAAACAAACATTAATATGTATTACCAAATTCTCAATCAGTTACAAGAACAAGAAAAAATTGTATTAGAATTTAGTTAAGTCTAATGCTAAAGTAGATGGCCAGAGAAAGCTATTGCTAGTTGCTTTGGTTTGCAACATTTCTCGCAGCAGCTGGAATGTTATTCA
>NW_016162962.1:39049-39265 GCF_001687245.7 Rhagoletis zephyria | reverse complement strand
CTCGTATGTATATACATACATATGTATATGCATGTGTGTGCATCAATCTTTTAATATCCCTGCAGCGGAAATACTAGTACAGAACTAGTGAGTTCACTAGTTTTCGGGAGTCGAATACCAGTACCTTGCAAATCTACCAGCCATGCTTTCTACTGTCGCATTTAACATGGAGTTGTCCTAGGAGGTGACAATTGACTCCCGCTGCGTAACTTTTCA
>NW_016162962.1:38094-38932 GCF_001687245.7 Rhagoletis zephyria | reverse complement strand
TGCTGAGTTGGGCGAACGTTCCAAAAGCTGCTATTCAATCGCTTGTTTTGTATGGAAAAAGGTTTCACATGCAAATGGATTTTAACAATTCAGAATTTTTGTGAGAAAAAATTAAAAATATTTGACATTTTCGAGACCAAATAATTTGAAAATAAATCAAATCAGCTGCTCTACTGATACTACCTGTTCAATGTACCTTGGGCTGAACTGATTCTTGATAATTTTAACAAAATTGTCACTTTAACGCGCTATATCTCAGTCGTTTGTGTATCGATCGATTTGAAATTTTCACACAATAAACTACAAACAAAGCAAAGAATTTAAGTTTAACACCACTTCTTAATACTTACTACAAATAAAACTACAGGTTCATATTTTTTTTATGAGAATTAAGAGGGTGTTTGTTTTCAAATGCAAAAGCTGTGTCATAAAGTTTGAAATAAATTTTTTGTTTTAAAACAGTGTTGTAGATGACTATGTAGGGAAGTTTTTGCGAAAGTTTCAGAATTAAACATCAAGTAGTTGCAAAGTTATAACAATATTATTATGACTCACACGGTTAGCAGATTAGGGCGCTGCGCTCTTTAAGGCTTTATAGCTCGGAAAAGTAAAAAAAAGTCCTTTTTTATTAGTGATTTATATGTAAAAAGNTGCAGCCAGCAACTTTGCGCACCCAGCTACAGGCACAACATAAAAATGTGCTTTCAAATGTTCGCTTTGAATCAAGCCAGGCGACGATTTGTTCAAATTTAAATTTGTCTTTGCTATTGTCTTTGCTATTTATTTTCCTGTGATCGAACGTACAAAAGCTGCAGCGTGGCGTTGTTTGAAATTTTAT
>NW_016162962.1:7455-38069 GCF_001687245.7 Rhagoletis zephyria | reverse complement strand
CAAGGCACATTAAACAGGTAGCATCAGTAGAGCAAAAACAACATTTGCGTGTATTTTGTTGTTGCTTCTGGTATCGAAAGTGTCAAAAACTGTTCTGAATTTTTTCTTCTAAATCAAAGTGTGCCATGTGAAATACAAAAAATTATAAAAAATAAAAAATTGAAATTGGAAAAAATAAAAATTTATGCAACTTTCTTTCCTAGTAAATTTGTTTGCTTCTCGAAGCATTGATCCATCCTTTGCAAGGCCCAGTAATCAGCGGTTGTGCTGCTGAGTTGGGCGAACGTTCCAAAAGCTGCTATTCAATCGCTTGTTTTGTATGGAAAAAGGTTTCACATGCAAATGGATTTTAACAATTCAGAATTTTTGTGAGAAAAAATTAAAAATATTTGACATTTTCGAGACCAAATAATTTGAAAATAAATCAAATCAGCTGCTCTACTGATACTACCTGTTCAATGTACCTTGGGCTGAACTGATTCTTGATAATTTTAACAAAATTGTCACTTTAACGCGCTATATCTCAGTCGTTTGTGTATCGATCGATTTGAAATTTTCACACAATAAACTACAAACTATTGCAAAGAATTTAAGTTTAACACCACTTCTTAATACTCACTACAAATAAAACTACAGGTTCATATTTTTTTTATGAGAATTAAGAGGGTGTTTGTTTTCAAATGCAAAAGCTGTGTCATAAAGTTTGAAATAAATTTTTTGTTTTAAAACAGTGTTGTAGATGACTATGTAGGGAAGTTTTTGCGAAAGTTTCAGAATTAAACATCAAGTAGTTGCAAAGTTATAACAATATTATTATGACTCACACGGTTAGCAGATTAGGGCGCTGCGCTCTTTAAGGCTTTATAGCTCGGAAAAGTAAAAAAAAGTCCTTTTTTATTAGTGATTTATATGTAAAAAGACTTGATCTTTCGATTGAGATAACTAAAAACAATATTAAAAATGACCATAATTCAGAAAAATTACAAATAAATTTTCGTTCAGAATTTTCACCATGAAAATGGGAAAATTTTGGAAAACGCTCAGTGCCATCGCATAGCCCGTACAAAAATCTATAGAAATCATAGTTTTCGAATCATTTTTCCTATTTTCTGTCTGCTTCGCAGCTAGTCGAACAGTAGCTTGTTTTGCACCGCTCAGGGCGCAGGGACATTTGACATAATTTAAGAAATAGAAATGTTATGTAAAAAGGGCTATCTACATATGTATTGCTTTATTTTGGTACTTTTAAGTCCGATATTTGCGTGGTGGTCACACGAGGGAAACATAACATGGATAAGTATTCAAAATGTATTATTTGTATTTAGATGATAAATAACAAATTCCTTTATGTAATAAGGGAGCACTATTATATTAAAACGGCCAATAACCTTTAGAAAGTGCAATATGTAACCAATATCTCGATTTATTACTACCTGGATCATAATATGCTATTGGAATGAAACATGATTAAAACATTGTTACCAGATTTTACATACAAGTATATCTCAAACTAAATTTTAATAGCTAATAGTAGGGCGACTAACTTTTTTGCCGCCACATCTACTCCCCCTTCAGATTCATCGTTAGATGAAGTCGNTGAAACATGATTAAAACATTGTTACCAGATTTTACATACAAGTATATCTCAAACTAAATTTTAATAGCTAATAGTAGGGCGACTAACTTTTTTGCCGCCACATCTACTCCCCCTTCAGATTCATCGTTAGATGAAGTCGGCAAAACGTTTCGGAAAATTCACCCTTCGTCCAACTCGCGTTGCAGTTGTAACCTTTTCTTCTTTTGACGATTCTGATGTGGGTTTAAGAATACTTCTCTGTGTCGGCTCTGGTCGCTGAACTGGTTGTTGTACTGCAGTTTGTGTTTGATCGCTTGTTCCGTTGTCATCTTCGGTGACGTGTGCGGACTTGAGTCTGTCTATGCTAATTCTCGCGACTCTATTCTTCATCTCTAGATCGTAGTACTTATCGAAACGGCGAACGACTTTAAACGGACCGTCGTACAGAGTCATCCCTAACGAAAACATGCGTGCAGTTGTTGATATCTCGCTGCACAAAAACTTTGTTCGCAGCATGGTTCGATGTTGAAACTGGTTTAAGATTCGTCATTACATTTTTTAAATTGTCAATAACTTCATCGCCTGTGCCTTCGCTCGTGTGGTTGGTGAAAAACTCTCCGGGTAACTTTAAATTTTCGCCGTATACCATTTCTGCTGGCGTCGCTCCCAAATCTTCTTTATAAGTTGTACGAAGCCCTAATAACGCTATGGGAAGGCAGCTGATCCAATTACTATCGGTGTGACACTTGATTGCTGTCTTTAGCGTCCTATGCATGCGCTCAATCAGACCATTCGCTTGAGGATGGTACGCAGTTGACCTAAAGTGCTTAGCGCCAACCAGGTTCGTCAACTCTTTGCATAACCTCGATTCAAATTGTTTACCCTGGTCGGTGGTAATGGCAGCCGGCACACCAAAGTGCGCTATCCATCCGTGTAACAGTGCTTTGGCAACAGCTTCAGCCGTAACGTCTTGCATGGGTATTGCGGCAGGCCATCGATAAAATCGATCGATGCAGGTTAAACAATACTTATACCCTTCTGACAGTGGTAACGGTCCAATAATATCAATTAGGGTATTCACAGTTTACTTCTAAAGTTAAAAGGTGGCAACTTTAACAAGATAATACACTCGAACTGTGAGCAACCCTTATGTTTAAATAAAGTATTAAGTTGATCAACAATACCACGCATTGCTAGACCGTTTGCCTTCCACGCGTTTGTGCTTAGAGAGCATCAACAAACCACATACATATTTCTCTCTATTCTCTCTTCTCTTTTTTATACTCAGCTAGCACAGCGCAAAAATAAAATAAAGAACCTTTGCCAGCTCCAGGCAGGCGCAAAGAGAAACTTATGTACAAGCAGCGCTGCGCCCAAAGCGAAATTCATGTATGTATGTACAAGCAGCGATAGATGCCAGTTTAACACAAAACATAAACATGAGACAAAGTCGAGTAATTTTGCCCAAAAGTGTTATCTCTAATTAGTATGGGAACCAACAACAAACAAAGTTACCATATGGCAAAAAGTTTTAAAGTTACCAGGTGGCAAAATTAACACAGTAGATAATATAGAACTGTGAGCACCCTAAATGTTGATGTGACGAAATCGTTTCGAGGGCACTGCAAAGTTGTCTAGTGCTGTGCGATTGTGCTTCCAGCTCTTTGATTTATGACACTGCAGGCATGAAGATACCATGTTGCTAATCTGTCGTTTCATACGCGGTCATACAAAGCGCTCTGTCACCAACCGAATCGTCGACCTCTTTCCCGGATGACTAATGTTGTGAACCGACTCGAAGGCTTGTTTACGAAACTTTTCCGACACGTACGGGCGCACGTTTTTGGTTGATAAGTCGCATATGACCGTTAAATTAGTGCCTGGTATTTTTATCGGCTGGAGTTGAAGTGAAGTGTTTCTCATGAGTTGTTGAAGTTCCACGACGTTTACTTGCTCTCGGGCTAGTTGTTCAAAATTAATTTGTTCGCCACTGAAGATTGACTCTACGTGAGACAACAGATCCGCCACAACGTTGGCTTTTCCGGACACATGTCGTATGTCGGTGGTGAATTCGCTGATGAAGCTAAGATACCGCGTCTGTTTCGGGGTAGTTTTGTCGGGCTTCTGCTGAAAAGCAAATGTGAGTGGTTTATGGTCGGTGAGTATCGTGCACTAACGGCCGTCGATAAGGTATTGAAAATACTTGACGGACTGGTACATGGCGAGTAACTCCCGATCGTACGTACTTTGTCTTTTTTGCGTTTCTGACATGCGTTTTGAGAAAAAACCTAATGGGTACAACGCACCATCTCTTAGCTCGTGGATCGCTGCACCTACGCAATAACTACTTGCGTCTTCATGGAGTACTAATTTGGCATTTGGCGATGGGTGTACAAGTAACGTTGCATTGCTAAATCACGTTTGCATTGTTGAAATGCTTCTCTCGTCTCATCATTCCAACTTATAGGCGTTTTATCTCGCTTTTTATTCCCTTTTATCAACTTGAGGAGTTTACCCTGTGACAAGGCAGCGTTCGGCAGCGAGCGACGATAAAAATTGAGCATAGCGACAAACTGTCTCAATTCGTGAGCTACAGTGGGCATTTTGAAATTGGCGATGGCTTCGACTTTGTCAGCTGGTGGATCAATGCCATCTTTCGTCACTTTGTAACCTAGAAAATTTACTTCTGGCTTTGCGAAATGGCATTTAGAAGCGTTTATTTTTAGGTTGTTATCACGTAGCCGCTGAAGCACTTTGAGCAAGTGAGTCGCATGTTCTTCCTCTGACGCTGAGGCAATGCAAATGTCATCTATATAAACGACAACGTACTCCATGTCTTGGAATATATCGTTCATAAAGCGTTGAAACGTCTGACTCGCATTGCGCAAACCGAATGTCATGACATTAAACTCAAATAACCCGAAGGGTGTTATTACGGCAGTCTTTTCTCGATCGTCTTCAGCGATCGGGATCTGGTTGTACGCACGTTCTAAATCTACTATGGTGAATACAGACTTACCATATAATTTTTGCGCAAAGTCTTGTATGTGCGGTATCGGGTCCCGATCAGGTTGAGTCATTGCATTGAGTCGGCGGTAGTCGCCACATGGACGCCATTTACCTTCTTCTTTTTTGGGGACCATATGAAGCGGGCTTGCCCATTGGCTGCTACTAACTCGACAGATGTTCTTTTTTAGCATGTAATCGAATTCTTTCTTTGCAATGGCATTCTTTTCGGGATTAAGTCTGCGCGCTTTACAAAAAATNGTCCCGATCAGGTTGAGTCATTGCGTTGAGTCGGCGGTAGTCGCCACATGGACGCCATTTACCTTCTTCTTTTTTGGGGACCATATGAAGCGGGCTTGCCCATTGGCTGCTACTAACTCGACAGATGTTCTTTTTTAGCATGTAATCGAATTCTTTCTTTGCAATGGCATTCTTTTCGGGATTAAGTCTGCGCGCTTTACAAAAAATAGGACCTGTGGTGACTATATGATGTCGAACTTTCGTGCTAAGTGAGGCATGGGAGACGTCAAGTCTCAAGTGTTGTCAAGTCTTTGTACTCATCCAGCATACGTTTGATCGGACCAGGCAGGTTTGGTGCAACTGTATACATTTGTTCTCTAGAAGTTGTACAAGCAAGTGCGCTTACCTCAAACTTTGTTGTTGTGTCGACAAGTTTTTTTCTCCTTAAGTCAACGAGCAGTCCAAACATGTGAAGGAAATCCGCTCCGATAATTGGTCGAGTGACGTCCGCAACCACAAACTTCCAGTCCATTGCTCTTCTTAACCCGAAGTCGACTTGGAGAAGCTTTGTTCCGTAAGTTTTTATCGGAGTACCATTAGCTGCATACAGGCTGTGGTTTAAGTCTAACTTGTCGCATTTTTGTGGTGGGACTACGGAGAAATCGGCGCCGGTGTCAATAAGGAAACGACGATTTGTTTTTCGATCATTTATGAAAAGACGACGACTTTCAGTTAAATCGTCGTCTCTGCTAACAGAGCTTCCTTCAGTTTTCCGTCATGTCTAGTTTCTTGAACTGGCATGGTTCGAAGCATTTTTTTGCCTTCACACCAAAACGCCAGTGATATTTGCAGAACGGAAATCGTGGACGCGACTGGCTTCTGTCACGAGTTTTTGTACCTCTACTCTGATTGCGTAGTGCTCGAGACACATTGAGTTCGTCTATTTGAGCTTGTAGCTGTTGTATCTGCTTACCGAGTGTAGGCTCGCCACGTATGGCTGATACATTCGAAAAATTTAACATTTCCATCATCTGGTCCGCTTGTCGTGCCATGTCTGTTGTATCGCCAGTGCCAATTGATATCACCGCACGTACATTAACAGGTAACCGTTCGAGCCATAGCGATTTTAGCACATCGTCACTAAGTTTATCCCTGGCCAATTCTCTCATCCGTTTCAGCAGTTGTGTAGGCTTTAAGTCACCGAGTTCACTTTCTTTAATTAGCTTGCGTATTTTTCGCTGATCAGAGTCGGCATATTCAGCAATCAGTGCTTTTTTAACTGCCTCGTATTTATTTGCTGCCGGCGGGTTGCTTACAATGTCAGCAATTTGCATTATCGCCTCCGCATCTAATGAACTGATCACATAATGATACTTCGTGTCATCGCTTTTTACATGTGAAATTGCAAAATTGGATTCCATCTGGATAAAATATAACTCGGGCCTTTGCTTGCAGAATGCAGGCGGTCTAATGCTGATGTGTTGTAACTCACCGGTAAAACGATTTTCTTCCGGCGTGTGGGCTGCACCTGTGGCATTATCCTGTTCTTCTTCAGACATCCTTGCAGACAAAACCACGTCAGCGACGCAGTGCACGGCTAGCTCTTCTTCACGCTACAAAACGTATATATTTTTTGTTCAAGTGGCCGATGCCGTCACGTGCTTTTCGAACCTTCGCGAATTCCTTGTGTCGAGGGTCACTAATGTGGGGAGCTCCTGGCTCGTCACGGTGTTAGCGCAGGTCCCACTACCGAGTTCCTAACGCCAATTGGTATGTCAATAAATGTTTACACACCGGTTGTGTTTTTTACTCAGCAAACTCTTCAGTAGCTTTTTATTAAATTATTATTATTACAAAATCAAGTATCAAATAATCTATGTCTTCGCGAGATGAGTAGCACTCGTATACACGTTTTTCGAATGGTTACCAATATAGCGTAGAAGAAGAAAGAGAAAGATAATTATGTATCTAAATTCTAGAATGTTTCAAGAAAACAATGTCAATTTGAGAAATGAAACATGATTAAAACAGTGTTACCAGATTTTACATACAAGTATATCTCAAACTAAATTTTAATAGCTAATAGTAGGGTGACTAACTTTTTTGCCGCCACAGTTGCATCATGAGAAAGTCAAATTACGTGGATTTTCGCAACAATGTTGTCGATTTTCGGAAAAAAGCGTTATAATCCAAAAAAAAACGACGGAAGCGCCCTCTGGCAGCCCTCAAAAGAAAAAATTACTGCCAGAAATGGATTCCTCGATCACAAAAACCCCCAGATACACATTTTGGCTAGTTTTCTATACAGCTGTTTCAACAGATGAACCACGTTTTGAAAAAAAAAACTAGATAGAAAAAATCGCTGGCTCGAAATTAACTTAAGACCTATAATTTCTTGGACACAAATGCTTGAAATTACCCAAATAATCATAAGCGCGATGTGCCTCTGTTATTTTTTTGGGGCCCGTACAAATCGACCAGCCCTAATGTGGGTATATGAATAACGATCGCTTAAAATCGATCTCAAATTTTGTACAACGCTTTTATCAACTTCCAATGTTGTGTGTCCAGACAGCTATAAAAGCTTTGCTTTGCAAAGTTCCTATAAAGTCTAGATATCAACCTCGTTGGTTCGAGAGGTAGATGTCGCACTATGCACTACGTACGCTACAGCGGAAATGAACGACACCCCATTTCTTTAAATGAAATTAATTGGTGCTCGTATGTATGTACATACATATGTATATGCATGTGTGTGCACCAATCTTTTAATATCGTTGAATTATTTTAATATCTATTGCAAAATTTTAACAGACAAGATTAATAAGTAGAAAATAAATAATATAAAAAAAACTTTTTAATATACAACGCTTTTAAAAATGGACTAAAAAGTAGAAAATTATAATTCTCAGTCCCATAGAATTTGTTTTGATAACTTTTGGTTTTGAAATTTTGTACATTAAAAAGTTTTTTTTATATTATTTATTTAGTTTTTCACTGGCTACGTTACACTTAACATTTGTTGTACATATCATTACGACTTAATAGGAGTTCTAAACAACTTTTTCGCTAACTTGGAACGTATCCTATTAAACTAATTTATTTTCTATCGTTCAGAATTTTATCATCCAAAATAAACGAAAGAAAGCGTGTGTTTTTGTAGTTTTCCTTGTTGTAGTACTGAAAACTGTTTTTAGGTTCGTGAAAAATCTTTCGACAAAAAGAGCGAAATATTAGGGTGGTATTATCACTTACGAAGCGAATGATTTTGGCGAAGCGAACGGTTTGGAGTAGCGAATTAAAAGGAAGAGAAGGTATTAAAAGTGTTCGCGATGCAACGAACTTGCACAAGCTGGTAAAAGATAACACTCTTAGGGCCGGTTGTTCAATGTCTGGTTATCACTACCACTACACTATCGACGATTTCGACATCATGCATGTAACATGTGATCGATAAAGCAGTAGTTGTGCTTAACCGGAGCTTCTACCTCCGATTTGTGCTAATCAGACATTGAACAACCGGCCCTTAATGTATATTTAAGTTGCGTCCGCCAATCCATTCGCTTCGCCAAACCGTTCGCTTCGCCAAATTCATTCGCTTCGCAAGTGACAATACCGCCCTTAAACACAAAATACTGGGGCATGATAAAAATTACTGTCAGAAGCAGCTGACAGATATAGTGAATACTAATAATCAGAAAGAAAGAAAAATCGGACTAGTTTACTTTCCTGTAGAATCGCCGATATGTACATATACATACATATCTTGTCTTTAATGGCGCTGTAACCGCCTAAGCGATATTCGCCGAGTCCAACAAAGCACGCTAGTTTATGTATACATATATGCACTAAAAAAAGCCTCTTTAAAGTAAAATAATTTCAAATTGAACCATAACTCTAAGGAGCGACTCGACTTTTTACCCTCCGTCTATTAACAAATTTCGATTGGTGTTAAATTCAGCACATTCGTGGGACGATATACTCTTTTTACTTATATGGATGTGTGTAGCTTTGTGTGTGTAATGTGGCATTTAAACACAACCCTAAAATTATGACACCATACCTTATTCTAGTATACTCATTTCCTTACGGTATTTGTAAACATCTGTATGCGCATCGCACACCCACGCCCACAGTTGCCTTGGCAAATTACGTGGTGAAAATTAAATTATTTTTAAATAGGCTTTTCCGTTTATATATACATATGTCAGAATTTCATGCCGATTGCAACCAATCTACATACATAATAATATGCCAGTGGCAATGCTAAACGGTTGCAACATGAAAAGGTTAGAAACGAGAAAACATAATAAATTACACAGTACGACAAAAACGAAATATGCCAGAAACAAAACTTAGTGTAGGTTGTAGGCAGAGTTGAGAGTACAACATGAAAATAGGTTTCTTATAGTTCCTGAATCTCCATTTTTTAATCGTATTTTCGTACTTGACGCACTTATATATTAAAGGCTTGACTACTTCCATCCCATTTTAAAAATGAAATATTTTTTGGTTATGTATAACAATATATTGCTGGACTTACTACGTTCAAATTGGCTTTATTTAACTTGTTAAACATGAAAAAGCTTTTCGTAAAGCACAATCGTTCACATTGAACATTTGGAGTTAATTATGACAGTTGTTTGATTACAAATAAAAATTAAAAAATATATTGGAAATCAAATTTTTATATTTGAGTTTTTGTTGCGCGAATGTCTGCTTTATAATATAAAAGCTTACGGTTTACTCGGAGACTTAAAAATTATTAATTCGTATGCGTCATCAACAGGGAAGACAAAAGTATGCAAATGTATATCGCATATGCAAATGCATATTATGACACAAAATGCATATTTTGGCGAAAAGGCATAAATATTATTATTTTGGTAATAAGTTAATTAATTTCCGCATAATTTCATCGGACAATACCTTTGCGGAGATAGTCAGGTTGCTGACGAGGTTTGTTTAATTGACAAGAAGAAAAAGCTGACAAACAACGGAAAGTCCCGTTATTTTCTAGTACACGATTTTAATATACTCGTAAAAATATTTCGACTATTGTTTTCCTATAGTGAAGTTTCGCGCTAAACCGGTTTTGGTGGTTGAAAAATGCAATCAAAATTTTTCGTTTTTAGCGAAAGCTGTTTAACAGTTTCCAGGTTCCAGTTTCTATAACTGTGAGTTTTAGAGTGTACACTGAAAATTGTGATCACTCTTCATTTTGCGATTCAGGAAGTGAGAATGAGTTTTGCTGTCAAAATTGTGTACACTTCCTCATTTTGCGATCCAGAAAGTGTGGGAATGAGTTTTAACTGTCAAAATTGTGCACACTTGTCTTCCGAAAAACTCACTGAATTTTATTCGGTAAGTTTTTGGTTGTGAGTATTGCACTCGGTGTACACCATGTTACAATAATTACAGGTATTGTCTTCCCAGAGAGCGCATATTCCGATCTGCCTTATTTAAAAAATATCTTTATTTCCCACACTAAAACGTTTACTGCAAGGGAAAAGGGATGTTTTCATACCCCATATACCATATATGTACACGTATTTTTTTAAACAGACCATCTTGCAGAGAACTTATTTAATTTGCAAAAGCCGATAAAAAAACATATGCTAGTAAATAAATTCAAAACTTGTATGGCTCACTTAATTTCAAAAGTTTTTTTCTTTTGTTTTGAAAAATTATAAAAACTAACTTGAGCGAAAACAAAAAGCAAAGCCAAATAAAAGTAAAAGAATCAATATTGAACTGCGTCAAAATAACAAGTAATTTTTAGCAAAAAAAAACCGATTTTAAAAAATATATATATATATCTATATATTTCATGATTCAATGGTCGGATCTAAACCAAATTAGTATGGGACCACCTCTGAGACCCTAGCTTTCCGTTGCAAAAAGAATTATCGGTTGACGTGGTCCAAAGTTGTGCGGTAACATACATAAAAAAAAAAAATAAATAAAAAATATTCCGACGAACTGATAACCTCCTCCTTTTTTGGAAGTCGGTTAAAAATAAGGGAGCACGAATTTCGATGTGAAGCAAGACTCTTTGGGAAGACGATACCTGCAATTATTGTACCATAGGAGGGGACAGAGAGTTTTATTCTGCATCTATTTTAAATGCTCAATATCAGCAACAAAAATATTTTGTGTGAAGCAACACTTCAATAAAATGTTGCAATATTTTAACCTGAAGAATTTTTTATCTTCCAAATTCTGTCCAACAAAATCTTGTGACGTAGAGCGTTTATTTTCATTACATACATATATGTATGCAAGGTGTGTTAAACAAGGTGTGATTGACAACTCAGGTCGCTCCTCTTTTAAGGTACTAACGGGTGATTTTTTTGAGGTTAGGATTTTCATGCATTAGTATTTGACAGATCACGTGGGATTTCAGACATGGTGTCAAAGAGAAAGATGCTCAGTATGCTTTGACATTTCATCATGAATAGACTTACTAACGAGCAACGCTTGCAAATCATTGAATTTTATTACCAAAATCAGTGTTCGGTTCGNTTGGAAGACAACATTTCCGAAGAAATTCGGGCTATTCCGGCCGAAATGCTCGAAAAAGTTGCCCAAAATTGGACTTTCCGAATGGACCACCTAAGACGCAGCCGCGGTCAACATTTAAATGAAATTATCTTCAAAAAGTAAATGTCATGGACCAATCTAACGTTTCAAATAAAGAACCGATGAGATTTTGCAAATTTTATGCCTTTTTTTTAAAAAAAAAGTTATCAAGCTCTTAAAAAATCACCCGTTATAATGCCAAGAAATATAATCAAACGATTCAAAATTCTTAAAAAAAAATTTCAATTTGACTTTATAGGATGGTTCTTCTGAGGGCAATGCCAAATTCAATCACACTTTGTTAAATACATTGGCGCGCATTCATAGTTCAGCAACTAAGTCGAAACTAACAAAGTTGCCACTTAAATTTAAGTACCAACTTAAAATTTACCTCTATTCATAGTCGCATTTCAGACTTCTACTAAGTAGTTTCGACTTAGTTTACGATATAGCAAAACGAGTGTGAAAATGTATCGATTTTTCTTTACGATATTTTGGAAAAATTACATTTTTATTAAATAATGTCAAGTTTGATCATCCGTTTATGTAATTTTTATTTTCATTGCATGATTATGCAAAAGAATAAGGTATCATTTTCTTGTTAATTGTGTGAAATAGCCAGAACAACCGCAGTGATGTGAAGTCGATGTTTATCGAAAGCATGCTGTGAAACATACAAATAGTAGATATCTAAATGTTATGCACAAATTTACTTTAAAAGAACTAGCGTGAAACTGACTTATTATTTGAGAATTTATCTAAATTATTCCAATTATAAAATTGTGATGTAGCTTTATTCGAATTGTAATACGCATTTAATTTCATCTTCCGATTAAAATGGATCGATCTTTGCAAATTTTAATTGGAGATTATTCAATATTAACAAAATCACCCTCTACCAACTTAATTTTACATATTTCGCCTGTTTTCCCTTAATTTGATAAAATACTTCTCCCTATTTACGACTTAGTTGCAGCTGCAGCCGAAACTAAATTTTAAGTTGGTACTTAGCCAGAAAAGTCGAAACTAAGGCGACTATGAATAGCTTTAGTTGTGACTTAGAATAGTTTCGACTTAGTTGAGTACTAAATATGACTATGAATATGCGCCATTTTGTATGTATGTACAAAAACTTTTTATGCGTTAATCGAAAAAATTTTCGTTATAAACATATGCTGGATATTATTTTTAATATTTTGGAGTCATTTAAATGATCATATAATTAAGTTTTTTTTCCATATTTTTGTCTTCTCTAGTCATCAACATCCGCGGGCGATGAGGCATGACGGGAAATAAGTAATTATCACATTGTTCTATTTTGAGGCTAGCATACATAGATGTACATACAACTTTGATAATTTTTTTTGTTTTAACAATTTTTGAAAACATAAATTTTTTTAATATTGGGGTGTCAAATGCAATCATTTGGTATTTTCATGCTGCACTCCAACCTACCTACAACCTACACTATATTTTGTTTCGGGTCTATTTCGATATATTTTTTGTGGCGCTAGGTTATAGATATTTTATTTAACTCATCTCAAGTGACTCAAAAATACATTCATATGAACATGCATATTTACCGTGCAGAAAATGTGACTAGCACAGAACTAGCGTAGAACTACACCTTTTGCCGACAGTACTAGTTCTAGCTCGATACCCAAGCAATACTTTCAACCAGGGATATAACAGTTACAAATTTTATTGATCCATAACAGTTGTAAGATGAGAAATATTTTTTTTTTGCCGATAAGAGTTATGACCCAACGTTTACATGTTACGTTGCCTGATAACTGTTATGCAGGACAAGCATATTTTCAGTCGCCAATAAGAGCTAATTCCCAACGTTTATTTTTTTCGTTCCTTGATAACAGTTATTTCCCAACGTTTATTTTTACTTTGTATGGTAACAGTCGATTCACTCCTCTTTTATTTTCATCATCTTTATCTTCTTTTCCTCCTCCGTTTTCGTCAATATTCTTATCTTACAACGTTTATCAGACAACGTAAAAAATAAACTTTGGATAATAACTGTTATTAAGCAACGTAAAAAATAAACGTTGGGCAATAACTGTTATAAAAGAACGTATAAAATAAATCTTGGGTCATAACTCTTATCGGCGAAATAAAAAATATTTTTCATCTAATGACTGTTATGAAACGTTTCGTTAAATTTAAGAATTCGGGCAACGTTTTAAAATTTTAAATTCTAGGTGACAGTTATTTTTGGTCCCTGATTTCAACTGATCTGTTTTGGACATTTTGTTTATCAGAAATTTGAGATGGGCACGGGCCGGAATATTTGCTGTCAGCACGAGCTCGTGCGTGCATGGCCGTTCAGTAAAATTTCATAAAAGCACGAATAAGCACGAAAAATCCTGTTGCTAATACTACAAAATTTAGATAAGCTTTTGTTTTTATAAAAAAAAAATAGTACATATTAAAACTCTTTTGATAAGAGAAAAGCAAAAGAGAAATATTAGGAGACCGATAGAAAAAATAAGATACTTAGAAGTTTTGTTTACATATCTGTTTAGGCCTCATTTTCGTTCCAACATAAAACCCTTGGTGCAACTGCTAGCAACGTTGCCCCAAGTGTTTGCATATCCTTACATAAAATTCTTTCCACTTTTTCTACTTCCCAGAAAATATATTATACAAATCTTTGATGTAAAAAATTGATTCGCTTAAGTAAATATACATACATACATAAACACAAAATTAAAAATATGAACACATGTATATATACAATAAAAGTTGGCTCTTTATTTCCGGGCTGGGACGTGTACCGTCGTGCCGGGCCGGACCGGGCCCCACGAAAATTCTTAACGTGCGGGCTCATGCGTGTTTTTGAAATTTGATTTTGCACTCGTGCCGGGCCAGGCCTGAAAATTTAGGCCCGTGCCAATCTCTATAAGAAACCGTTTTTAAGATTAGATTTTTGGATATTTTTTTCGTTTTTTCTTTTGTGTTACATATTTTATAAAAAACAACTATTGTAGGCTGCACGCAACAGTTAAATTGATTAAATTCGAAAACTCACAACTGCCTCCACCACGATTTGAACTCGCGACCAACCATGCTCGAGTGGCGGAGGTCTTCTCGCTGAGCTACTTTCATATTGCACGAGTAGTGAGCATTGCACATTCCCTGCTGTAAAATTTACGGAGCCAGAGCGGGACAGTTGAAACTTGCAGTGTAAATGTGCAAATGCTCGCTGCTCGTACAATACGAAAATAGCTCAGCGAGAAGACCCCCGAATCGAGCATCGTTGGTCGCGAGCAGGGTTGCCACTGACGAAAAAAAATATTTACCATCCACTTGAAAAAAATTTACCAAATCTGGGAAATATCTACCAATAACTTTTTTATAATTAATTTAACCAAAACCCTAGTTTTGTTATTTTTTTATTTATTTTAATTAAAACTAGAGTTTTTTTATTTTTTTTTTTAGTTATTTCAATAAGATTTAAAATTGTTTTTAAGAACTTTTTATTTAACTAGTTATACGGTATTTGAGTCATATTATTGGCATATTCTCAGTTTCCTTCAACCAAAAGCGGAAGTGATGAAACTAAAGGCAACAATGAAACTTCATTATTTGAAAAACTTCAACTCGAGTTATTATAGACAAATACTGTGACTCAAAAAAGTGATTTTTTTTTAATATTCGCAATATTTTTCGAGTAAAATTTTTTTATTGCTTTAACTAAATCCAAAAAAATCGAGGATTCAAACTATATACAACATATAGAAAAATTCCAAAACTTTTCGTCTAAATTTCGCATTTTTTACTCTGAATTTTTAGAACAATTTAAGGTATGGAGTTTTAAAGCAAATACTATTTGAGTTTAGCCAACAATGTGCTGCTTAAAATTCCCGTTGATTGTTTTTATTTTTTTCCATTAATAAAAGATGGCGTTGATCTATTTTTTTTTGCGAACAATCATAGTGTGTAATTACATACCTGTAAATTTTTTCTTTATATTTAAATAACAATTTAAAATATTTGGGCGATCAAAAGCTCCTCGGGATTCCAGTAAAATTAGTTTTGAATGGAGCGCGATATGTTCGCCATATATCGATATACATTTATACGTATGTAATTATATAAAAAGTATGCAAAGAAATGTATAATATATTTAAAGATAACTACGAAAAATAAATCGGGAACGGAAAGTTCATGAAAAATCTACCAAAATGAAAAAAAATTTACCTTTTTACCATCCCAAATTTTTTCTACCAATTTTGGTAACAATTACCAAAGTGGCAACCCTGGTCGCGAGTTCAAATCGCGGTGAGTTTTCAAATTTAATGAATTTAAAGGGTCTGGTACGATAAGTCGAAATTTAAAATGTCGAAACTAAAAAAACTGAAAATAAATATGTCGAATTAAAATATTTCGAAAACCAAGAATGTCGAAAAAAAAATGTCGAAAAAAATATGTCATTCGCGCGAATTTCACACGTCATTCATTACATTATTTCGACAGGTTAATTAAATAAAATTATGTATTGCATATGTATGTACATACTTATGTAGATATTGCTGTTTTGAATTCTATTCTCTAAAACCGCCTTGGTACCTGTAAACCTATCCACAACAAATCTTTTAGCTCCTATAAATGCGAGTAACTAGAATGCTCTTATTCTCTCTTCTCTCTTATTGTTTAGCTCAAGGCGAATTCGAAGAAAGCAATAACTTAATATACGTGAATTTTGTTTTCAGACTATCGCTATTACCTTGTACGCTTTTCTTTGGTTTAGCTCAATGATATAACGGTAACTCTCTTAAAATCAACCAAAATTCACGATGTTGATCATGGGATTCTTGCAATTCCATTATTAGTCAGTGTCAATTGTAACTATAAGCACAACTTGGAGTCCGAGAATGTCTGCTGAAATTGTTACTTCAAATAAAGGAAAAAATAAACTGGTTCTTGATGGTTTTATTTATCACTTGGAAAAACAATATAAAAATATGTTGTATTGGAATTGAAAAAAAACTAAATTACAGTGCAAAGCTAGAGTGGTTACAGTGATTTACCATAATGAACACCAAGTAAAAAAAACTTCTTTTGAACACTGTCATGATCCACTTGCATATGAGCATGAAATATATAAAACAAATGCCAATCTAAAACTTCGTGCAGAAAAAACTAATGAAAAACCATCACAAATAATTAACTGCGCAGTTGTGCAGTGTAACCGTGAGTGTAGAACGTACATACCAAAACCTAGAAATTGTTTGCAAAAGATTAAAAGAGTGAGAAATAATATGTTAAAAGAGCCTAATAGTTTAGATGAAATAACTGTTCCAGAACATCTTGTAACCGTGGAAGGTGAAAATTTTTTGTTATCTGATAAAAGTTTTGAAAACGAAAAGATTTTAATCTTTGGAAGTGTAGCGAACTTAAAAATTTTAGAAAACTCAAGTGTCTGGCTTATGGACGGTACATTTAAAATAGTACCGACAATAATGCGCCAACTTTTTACTATCCATGCATTTATAAATGAACAAGTTGTCCCTGTCATTTATTATATAATGAGCAGCAAGACAAAAAACTGTTATAATGAAGTATTTTATGAAATCTTTCAAATTGCCTGTGCCCATAATGTGAGTCTTAATCCTGGTGTTATTATTAGTGATTTCGAAAAAGCTATAATATCGGTAACAAAATCATACTTTCCCGATGTGGTGAATAAAGGTTGCTTCTTCCATTTTGGACAGATATTGTGGCGAAAGATTCAAAATCAGAAGCTTGCCTCGAAATACGGCAAAAACGAAAACTTTTCTATACAGTTAAGAATGCTTAAATGTTTAGCTTTTTTGAACTCTGAAGAAATATTGGATTATTATAATGAACTTAAACCGCACATGGATAGTGATTGCTCAGAAATTTTAAAATGGTTTGAAAAAAACTATCTGATTGGAACTTCCAGAAAACGGAAGTCGTCTGAAGTAGACTCATCAGTTAATTTAATTTATCCACCATCGTTTTGGAAAATATCTGACCAAATGGGTACCAATGTTCCAACCACCCAGAATTCAGTGGAAGCATGGCACCGAAGAATGCAAATAATAATTGACAAGTCTCACGTGGGAGTGTATAAATTAATAAGTTATTTAAAGGACGAATATATCATTGTTAAAAATAAAATGAATTTAATTAATTCTGAAGGCGCCATTAAACCTAAATCAGCTTACCAAAAGAGAAGGAATAATATTCAAAATATCCTTAGTAAAAAAACCGAGTACTCTAAAATGGAGGTATTAAAAAATTTAGCGTATTCCACTTCCCTATGTTAACGTTTCTATTGATTTTTGTTAATTACATTTATACATCCCTATAAGTATGTATATATGGTGACGTGACTTTGAAATATGTATGTATGTATAAGCAATAGTTTTTCATCTGTACGAATAATTATGTATAAATAAACTGAAAAATTACTGAAATATAAATGCTAATTTGAAAATAATAAAACTCATAACTTAATTTCAAGTCCCACTGTTTTACTTAAGATATGACAATTTCGACCTTTTTCGATCTTTTTTGGATCCCGAATTTAAATTGTTGCGTGCAGCTTAGAATATTTTTTTTAATATAATATGTAACGAAAAGGGAATCTGTAAAAGAAAAGAAAAAAGGTAAAAAATATCCAAAAATGGATTCTTAAACACGGTTTCTCATTAAAAAAAAATTGTGCAAAACGGAACCGGTTAAAAACTAGTTGCCAAGTAATGCACTGTGCGACAATTGCACCGCCAATGACATCGCCGTGTAAAACTGGACAGTTGAAAGCATTGCTTGGGTATTGAGCTAGAACTAGTACTGTCGGCAAAAGGTCTAGTTCGACGCAAGTTCTGAGCTAGTCAGATTTTGTGCAGGCTTTACACCGCAAGTTTCAACTGTCCCATTCTGCATCCGTTTTGCCCTGGTTCAGAGATAGTTCTGATGTATGTAGTTCGGAACTAGCGCTTTGTCAGACTGTCTCTAAATTTTATTGCAGGGTAAATACAAGCTACTTGAATGGATGTGTAGCATGAACGAACGAATAAGATCACCCAGGACGGCCTAATTTTTTTGCAATGACGTCATTTTTTCGCCGCCATGTGAGTGAAAAGGAACGAAACCATGGGTGTGAATGAAAGAACCGATTAAAAAATGACGTCATCAATTATTTATTTTTTTCTCAAATGCAATTACAAATACACGGTTGCCGTGCTGGGTGATCTGTTTAGTTGGTTCATGGATGTGTAGCATGTAGTACATACATATTAGGGATGCCAATCCCGGGATTTGCTTGCATTAATCCCGAAAATTTTGAAATATCGAATTGATAGTAAGAATTTGTTTTTGAATTTTGAAGTATGATTTTTGTAAAATGCCGTTTTGACTGCAATTGCAGTCTGAGTCTTTTTTGAAGAAGATTTCAATGAATTTACTCATAGCGTCGCTAATGTAAACAAAACAGAGAGTTTTAAGGAAAAGTTAGATAATTTTTTGGATCAATCTACTCAAAACTTCCTCAAATCGAAAAACTTATAATTTGACACGTCATTCATTACATTATTTCGACAGGTTAATTAAATAAAATTATGTATTGCATATATATGTACCTACTTATGTAGATATTGCTGTTTTGAATTCTATTCTCTAAAACCGCCTTGGTACCTGTAAACCTATCCACAACAAATCTTTTAGCTCCTATAAATGCGAGTAACTAGAATGCTCTTATTCTCTCTTCTCTCTTATTGTTTAGCTCAAGGCGAATTCGAAGAAAGCAATAACTTAATATACGTGAATTTTGTTTTCAGACTATCGCTATTACCTTGTACGCTTTTCTTTGGTTTAGCTCAATGATATAACGGTAACTCTCTTAAAATCAACCAAAATTCACGATGTTGATCATGGGATTCTTGCAATTCCATTATTAGTCAGTGTCAATTGTAACTATAAGCACAACTTGGAGTCCGAGAATGTCTGCTGAAATTGTTACTTCAAATAAAGGAAAAAATAAACTGGTTCTTGATGGTTTTATTTATCACTTGGAAAAACAATATAAAAATATGTTGTATTGGAATTGAAAAAAAACTAAATTACAGTGCAAAGCTAGAGTGGTTACAGTGATTTACCATAATGAACACCAAGTAAAAAAAACTTCTTTTGAACACTGTCATGATCCACTTGCATATGAGCATGAAATATATAAAACAAATGCCAAACTAAAACTTCGTGGAGAAAAAAACTAATGAAAAACCATCAGAAATAATTAACTCTGCAGTTGTGCAGTGTAACCGTGAGTGTAGAACGTGCATACCAAAACCTAGAAATTGTTTGCAAAAGATTAAAAGAGTGAGAAATAATATGTTAAAAGAGCCTAAGAGTTTAGATGAAATAACTGTTCCAGAACATCTTGTAACCGTGGAAGGTGAAAATTTTTTGTTATCTGATAAAAGTTTTGAAAACGAAAAGATTTTAATCTTTGGAAGTGTAGCGAACTTAAAAATTTTNTCCACCATCGTTGTGGAAAATATCTGACCAAATGGGTACCAACGTTCCAACCACCCAGAATTCAGTGGAAGCATGGCACCGAAGAATGCAAATAATAATTGACAAGTCTCACGTGGGAGTGTATAAATTAATAAGTTATTTAAAGGACGAATATATCATTGTTAAAAATAAAATGAATTTAATTAATTCTGAAGGCGCCACTAAACCTAAATCAGCTTACCAAAAGAGAAGGAATAATTTTCAAAATATCCTTAGTAAAAAAACCGAGTACTCTAAAATGGAGGTATTAAAAAATTTTGCGTATTCCACTTCCCTATGTTAACGTTTCTATTGATTTTTGTTAATTACATTTATACATCCCTATAAGTATGTATATATGGTGACGTGACTTTGAAATATGTATGTATGTATAAGCAATAGTTTTTCATCTGTACGAATAATTATGTATAAATAAACTGAAAAATTACTGAAATATAAATGCTAATTTGAAAATAATAAAACTCATAATTTAATTTCAAGTCCCACTGTTTTACTTAAGATATGACAATTTCGACCTTTTTCGATCTTTTTTGGATCCCGAATTTAAATTTTTGCGTGCAGCTTAGAATATTTTTTTTAATAGAATATGTAACGAAAAGGGAATCTGTAAAAGAAAAGAAAAGAGGTAAAAAATATCCAAAAATAGAATCTTAAACACGGTTTCTCATTAAAAAAAATTGTGCAAAACGGAACCGGTTAAAAACTAGTTGCCAAGTAATGCACTGTGCGACAATTGCACCGCCAATGACATCGCCGTGTAAAACTGGACAGTTGAAAGCATTGCTTGGGTATTGAGCTAGAACTAGTACTGTCGGCAAAAGGTCTAGTTCGACGCAAGTTCTGAGCTAGTCAGATTTTGTGCAGGCTTTACACCGCAAGTTTCAACTGTCCCATTCTGCATCCGTTTTGCCCTGGTTCAGAGATAGTTCTGATGTATGTAGTTCGGAACTAGCGCTTTGTCAGACTGTCTCTAAATTTTATTGCAGGGTAAATACAAGCTACTTGAATGGATGTGTAGCATGAACGAACGAATAAGATCACCCAGGACGGCGTAATTTTTTTGCAATGACGTCATTTTTTCGCCGCCATGTGAGTGAAAAGGAACGAAACCATGGGTGTGAATGAAACAACCGATTAAAAAATGACGTCATCAATTATTTATATTTTTCTCAAATGCAATTAAAAATACACGGTTGCCGTGCTGGGTGATCTGTTTAGTTGGTTCATGGATGTGAAGCATGTAGTACATACATATAAGGGATGCCAATCCCGGGATTTGCTTGCATTAATCCCGGGATCCCGAAAATTTTGAAATATCGAATTGATAGTAAGAATTTGTTTTTGAATTTTGAAGTATGATTTTTGTTAAATGCCGTTTTGACCGCTATTGCAGTCTGAGCCTTTTTTGAAGAAGATTTCAATGAACTTACTCATAGNAAGCATGTAGTACATACATATAAGGGATGCCAATCCCGGGATTTGCTTGCATTAATCCCGGGATCCCGAAAATTTTGAAATATCGAATTGATAGTAAGAATTTGTTTTTGAATTTTGAAGTATGATTTTTGTTAAATGCCGTTTTGACCGCTATTGCAGTCTGAGCCTTTTTTGAAGAAGATTTCAATGAACTTACTCATAGCGTCGCTAATGTAAACAAAACAGAGAGTTTTAAGGAAAAGTTAGATAATTTTTTAGATCAATCTACTCAAAACTTCCTCAAATCGAAAAACTTATAATTTGACCGACGTGCTGGTAAAAGAAGTTCAAATATTTTGTAATGGAGGAGATAGGGGTCATTATCTTCAAATGGATTATGTTACCTTTTGACAGTTCAGCCTAAAAGTGTTGATGCAGAAATATGTTTTTCATCAGTAGGTTTTGTATGTAAAAACTGCAGGTCAACCTTAGAAGACTTCGCTTTGAATACTTTGCTGCTCTTACGAAAACATTTAAGTGCAATAATAACAACACCGGCAAAAAAGGGGGTGTGTGTTTTTAACCAGACCCAACTACCAACATATATTTCGACCCGCTGAATCCGATTCTGAGATCCGTTTGACTCGTACACCCTCAAAATTTCTAGTAAATTGCGAAAAAATATGGCAAAAAATTCTCCATTCGCTATTTCTTTATAGAGTAGAATAAACATGTTTAGAGAAATTGTTTTTGTATATTTTTGTTTTATGTTTTTTTATTAATCGGCACTCTCAAAATTACCTGGTATTTACATTATTATTTGTGATTTATACGTTCCTCAATCACATGGTTTTTTAAATACAATTAAAAAAATGTTTTACTTTAAAATTTGTCTGATTTAATAAATATCGCTAGCGTATAGTGCAAAGTTGCTAAGTCCCAATTTAAAAATTGTACAGGAGAGGAAAAAACTTCGTATAGCCATTTTCTTCAAGTATTTCGCAAAACTTTGAATATAACATTTTGCCTGTTTAAAGCAAAGCAAAACTCCATACGAATCGGAGGTATTCGATATTTATTAAAGGATTTCTAACCTTTTTGGCCCTATCGAATTTTCGGAGCTTTTTTTGGCCTTAGCAAATTTTCCTTTCATTGAATATAAACGAGAAAACATAAAACAAGGACCTTTACCCTTTTCGAAACGATGCAATTTTAATTTACCTAGCCTCCTATATCAAAATATGATTTTTCTTTAAAAGTGAAGTTAGCAACTTTTCACTCTAAGCTAGCGATATATGAGTTTTACAATCAGTTTATCGTAAATTTTAAATAGTTTTATTTAATGGTATGTTTAAATGCTTTCAGATATTGAATTTTTACTCATATTCATAAAATTTATGACTCAATTTTAAATCCCGGTATCCCGGGATTACCTAAAAAATATGCCGAAATCCCGGGATCCCAGTTTTCCTGATATCTTGGCATCCCTAATACATATGTATGTATGTATGTATATCAAAGCAACATAGGCCCGCCTCTTTCGGCGATAACATCAATTTGTAAATTATCGAACACTTTAAGGGGTACCAAAGTAACCCACACTAACTGAAATACATCTCATAATCTGATTCGCTGCACACACATATATATAAATCAAAGGTCGGCAAAGCTTACTCGTGCGAGCCGTACACTCAACCAGGGATGGAATTTCAAAATGTGCCTAATGGTGTTCAAATATAGTGCCGAAAATAAATTTAAAGTGCCACAAAATAAAATTTCTTTTAAGGCGTTTTAAGAAAAATATATTTTTAGGAATCTTTTTAAAGTACAGTATTACAGGAAGTAATATAATAATTATTAATTAACTAAATTATTACAGTATTCTTTAGACATGTACATAAATTCATAGTAAAATTACATAGAATTCCAATTACGGAGGGGAAATACACCGAAATATAGCTATTCTGACATTTTTAAACACATATGTATAATAATAAGGGCAGTGAGACATTTTGACCAGTTTCGCCTATTCTTTTAATTGGTTATTTTTTATTGATTTTATATAAAAGTCTAATTCATAATTTAATAGCCACAATATATGTACACAAATCGGCATCTGAAACTTTCTACAAAAATTATGAAAATTCAGCATGTTTTCACAACAACAAACTTTGAATTCAGAATTTTTAGGGAGATTCCAATTTTTCGATTTTATGCATTTTATTATTTTATATTTATTAACAAATTTTTAAATGGATGAAATGTATGACACCGTCAGAAAAAAAATATCAAAACTCATCGGGAGGGTACTGTTTGCATATTTGTACAACGATTTTGGGGTGCTGTGTGCAAACGCGTAATTCGAATCAAAAAATTGTCCACACATTTGTATACAACAGTTCACGATTTAATACAAAAATATTGGCATTTTATGCTTAATTTATATTTTGTGTGATTGTGCCAAAACAGGATGAATTGTGTTAAAAGTGCCTCTGAGAATGAAGGTGCCAAAAATGGCACTTTTGTGCCTACTTTTCCATCACTCAACACACGTATTCTTACGCAAGAATGATAGAATACAAGATTGCGCCAATCGAGCTGAGAGCAACTGGCCGTGACGTCAAAATATACCAGAATGAGAGAGCAAGACGAACTCGACAAGAAAAAAAGGAAGCATCGAACAAAAGGCAGTGTTGCCAAGTTTTGAATTTGAAAAAGCACCTTTATTTTCTGGATCGTGATTCTTACGCTCTTTAAATCAGTCGTTATCAGCCCTGCCAGATGTACGGATTTTTCCGTACGGTACGGATTTGCAGGGGTGAAAATGGTTGTACGGATATTTAGCTCTCCGTCAAGATGTACGGATTTTTGTATGGATTTTTTGGAATGTTTTTTCGTATTGTAAACATCTTCCTGTTTTGCACATATCTCATAGGTTTCTTATAGTTCCTGAACACTCATTTTTTTATAAAAAATGCGTTATTTTCGCAGATGACGGACTTATCTATTAACAGCTTGACTATATTTCACCCGATTTTAAAAATCAAACATGAGAAGAGGTTTTTAGGCCTTTAAAATTACGTATAACAATGTATAACAATCTATTGGTAGACTTCGATTGTTGGGAGTTTTTTTTCGCGTAAAATTAAAACAACCTTAATTTTCTTAATTTTTTTCAACTTTAACCATCGCTTCAAACATTACACTGCTACTTGGTAGGGTCAAAAACCACCTGAAAAGTTTTGGTACATGTGCATAAACTAAGAACACACTGCTTGTTAAAAAGTTGTAGTCAGAAAAATAATAAGGTTGTCTGTGAAGCAATCAATAAATAGGACTAGTGGAAATATGTGTTGCTTTATTTGATGTTATTAAAAGTACGATTCCTGTGTACACCTAAGTACAAACGATTTATTTTTTGCTCGCCAAACAAATTTGAGCGTACGGATTTTTCAACCACCACTTTGTGTCCGTATACGGATTTTAGACTCTAAAAGTCTGGCAGCCCTGGTCGCTATTCTGACACCAACGAAGCAACACAAGAATGAGAGAATACAAGATTGCGCCCATCAGAGATACTTTTTGAGAATAATTTTTGTGTGACGTCACACTGATGCATTTGCGAAAGAGAAATGCCAAAACGTGAACAGGAATGGAAGAAGAAAAAAAAATGTTCAAGTAAAACGTAAGCAAGTTGCACAAGTGTGACGTCATACATACAGCGATTCTGTCAAATTCACTGAGAGCGGAATAGCGGTACCGAGATGGGCGCCACCTTTGTTCTCTACATCAGGCTTTCCCAAAGTGGGTGCCGCGGCGAGCGTATGCCTAGAGTGCCGCTAGTGGCTAGAGTATACTAGTGGTGCGGGCAAATTCTTTAAACTTTCCATACAAGCTTCAACATGGCGCCCAGAAAATCAAAAAATTTTGATTTTTATTAAAATTACCTTCAGCGGCTCGTCAAACCCCATACACAACACAAGTGGCTTGCAGCAAAGGGATATTTCGCTTGGTTTGTCAAGCCTCTCGTGTGGTGTATTTCGCTCTTAAGCGTAATTCCCCAATACGTTTTGTCAACGAAAAATTGAATCTGAAAATTTTTAGGAAAATAGCCAAAAACGTACCCTTTCCACAACCATTTTCGGTACTTTTGCAGACCTAACCCGCATTTCGTCCACTTTTTTCTCGTTTTCGGATTAATTTTCGGATTTTTTTCCAGCTGGGCTGTTCTCGTCATAAGCGCAGTACTTCGCGCACGTGTATATGTTGCTTATTCTTTGGAACTTGACACTGTGAAGGAGCGAACCAACGGGATTTTAGACGAAGTCCAAAACGAACTTATAAAAAGTTGTGAATTTTTTATTTTGCAACTTGACGAAAGTACCGACGTAGTGGGACTTAATGTTCTTCTCGTGTTAGTGAGGTAGCCATTCGCAATGCAAATCGAAGAAGAACTTTTGATGAGTGAAGTACTTGAGACTTACACCACTAGCGACGAAATTTTTAAACCTATCGAGCAAGTGTGCGCATATTTTCAGTGGTTGGAGAAACGAAAGGAGCGATATCTAGGATAAAGCAAGAGGCAGAAAATGTCACGAGAAGGCACTGTATAATCCGTCGGTATTCCATGCCGACTAGGAAGATTCCGCCACTACATTAAAACCCGTATTGGATGACGCTGCGAAGATAACAGAGGCCTGCGAGATTAAAATACATCTTTGGTTTTTCTAGCACGTCGAGATGGTTTTTATTGGTTACATGTATATTTTAGAATTTCTAGTTATTTGCATGAAACCCCATAAATAAACAAAGAAAATCAGAAAAACGTACATATGTAACTTCGAAATTAACGCTAAGAAAATGGATAACAGCCGGTTTCACCAGCAATTTAAATGGAAAATGATTTTTTATTTTCTGTCAATTTCCATATAATATTCAAAAAATTAAAATCATTTTTCAATTAAATTGCTTTCGCGAAATTGGTTGTAAATGTTATTTTTTTAGCGTTAACACGCATTCCCAGCGTTAACTTGGAAGGTTTGACTCTGAGGATGTCTACAGCTGAATAACAAACCCGTTTTTATGTGACCCGAAAAGTAAACCTACTGAGATGACAAATTAAGCTTTTGAAAACCTTCTGGACATCAGTGAAGACAGCACTTTCAATATTAAATACTACGAAGGGAGCCAAGAAGGTACTGGATGCAAGTGTATGCAGAATACACTGCTGTTGGCAAGATTGCATTAAAAATACTAGTGACTTTTACTTTTTCATTTCTATTGGAGACTGCATTTTCAACAAATGCTTACATAAACAAGTAATTTTTAAGCAAAACACAAAACCGACTTCAATTCCCATACAAAAATTTAAGATTATCGTTAGTCTCTTCATGATCCAATGATCGGATTTAAACTAAATTAGAATGGGACCACCTGTGAGGTAACACCTTTTCTTTAAAAAAAAACAAGAATTATAGTAATCGCTTAACGTGGTCCAAAGTTATGCGGTAGCATACATAAAAATATATTATTTAATAAAAAAAATTTCCGACGAATTGATATAAGTCAGACAGTAGGCTGTAAATTATCAGATGTCAAAACTCCTTGACACTACTATTCATACACACGAAATAATCGAAATTTATTTCTTGACCGTTTACTTATAACGTCTGTACCAGGGATGTTGCGAATATTTGCATTCGCATTCGTTATGCGAACAATTCGCATCATTTTATACATTCGCATTCGACATTCGCATCAAATGATACGAATGTTTTGCGAATGCGAATGCGCACATGGGCAGAGAGTCCACNCACATAAGAGTTGATGCATGTACCTTATCAACTCCGCACCGCTCGGCTCAGCTGGCAGGCTGTCAGCTCCAGCAGATTTGTTGTTTTTCAGCCGCNTCTTTAAAAAAAAACAAGAATTATAGTAATCGCTTAACGTGGTCCAAAGTTATGCGGTAGCATACATAAAAATATATTATTTAATAAAAAAAATTTCCGACGAATTGATATAAGTCAGACAGTAGGCTGTAAATTATCAGATGTCAAAACTCCTTGACACTACTATTCATACACACGAAATAATCGAAATTTATTTCTTGACCGTTTACTTATAACGTCTGTACCAGGGATGTTGCGAATATTTGCATTCGCATTCGTTATGCGAACAATTCGCATCATTTTATACATTCGCATTCGACATTCGCATCAAATGATACGAATGTTTTGCGAATGCGAATGCGCACATGGGCAGAGAGTCCACTCTAATATTGTTGAAATGTCTCTAAGTCTGTCTAACCAGGGTGCGGACAATAACCAGCTTTTCGCTTTAGGCGCTAAACGGTTAAGTAGTATATCAAGCAACATTGATGGGCCTTCAACAAGTACTGCTAAAAGTCTTATAACCAACCTAGAAATAATTTTAGATTCCTCCAGCGAAAGCTAAGGCTCGGATGTAGAATCTGGAGACATAAAAAAATGTGAAATTAAAGCTCGATTGAAGGCCTATCGAAAGAAAAATGAGCTCATCTCGGTGAAAATCCTCCCGGTTGGTGGAAAATTTAACTAAAATACGACAAATTGACAGATCTGGCCCGCAAATATTTGAGTGCTCCACCTGCCAACGTTCAAAGTGAGCAATTGTTAAATGCAGCCGGCGTTATATACGAACCTCTAAGAAATCGCCTCATACTGCCAGCTTTTATTTTGTTTCTTTTTTTATAATGTGTGAAATTAGCTAATACTTTCACAAAAATTTTGGTTTTTTATCATTTTCGTTATTAATTCTTTTTATAAATCATATATTTTGCAATTTAACACAATAAAACCACATTTCCTGTCGAATTTATTATTGAGAAAATTTACTATTTTACAGTTTGTTTTATCCTCCCATTCGGCTTTGTTTACTTTTACTTGAGGAATTTCATGGTCGCTGGGAATGCGGAATCTTGTATTATATCATTCTTGTAACCATATAGAGTTTAGTGTTGGACAATTTTCGCTCTTAAAATTAAGGAAATTATGTCGAACAAAAATAAAACTACTAAACGACGCGAATATGTGGTAGATTTCAGACCTTGTGTGGTAGATGCTCCAAAAAGTGGCAGATCTACCACAATGTGGTAGAAGTCCGATCACTTCTTATAGAGTGCGGTTTTTGTAAGTCGAGAGAGGACTTTACTCCTGATTTGCCTACTCAGTCCAAAGTAGAACCTGTTGGCAAGAGTTATTCTGCGTTGGATTTCCATGTTGACATTATTATCGGTGTTAATGCAGGTTCCCAAGTAAATGAAATTCTCTACTTTCTCGAAATGATAACTGTCCGCAATGACGTGGGTGCCAAGGCACGAATGTGCTCACTGTTTGTTTGATGGCAGGAGACACTCCGCCTTGTCCTCGTTTACCACCAGACCCATTCGCTTTACTTCCTTACCCAACTTGGAAAAGGCAGAACAGGCTTCGGGGTTTATGTTACCGCTAATCCCGCGGGGTCGCCTTTCCTGTAGTTTGGATAGAGGACACTTAAATTCCAGTCGTCGGGCATGCGTTCATCTGACCATATTCCACATAAGAGTTGATGCATGTACCTTATCAACTCCGCACCGCTCGGCTCAGCTGGCAGGCTGTCAGCTCCAGCAGATTTGTTGTTTTTCAGCCGCGTTATTGCTATTCGTACCTCGTCATAGTCAAGCGGTGGAACATCGACCGAAAAAAAAACATCATCGACTGCGGGCTCGGGTTCTTCTTCTCCACAACTTTCCGTACTGCTACCATTCAGTAAGGTAGACAAATGTTCCCTCCATTATTTAAGTACGGTAACTAGGTCGCCATCGTTGTTCTTACAGGAGTGCGCCCCGGTCTTGAAACCTTCCGAAAGTTGCCTAACTCGCTGGTAAAATTTTCGGAAATTCTTCCTATCGGCCAGCATTTCAAGCCCTTCGCGCTCAGGTATCTCGGCCTCTCTCTTCTTACTGCGGCGAATACGTCTCGCTTCCTTCTTCAGTTCCCTATAGCATCGAAGCGTGGCCCTGCAGGCGGCATCTTTTTTCTCTACAGATTTTTTCATGCATACATATGAGTATGTTAAATCTGGTCCCACCATGCAAAACATGAAAAATAGGCCGAATTTTGCCGTAGTGAGAAATCGGCAACTTTATTTCTTTCATGTCATTTTAGGAATATGTTTTCAAAAATTCCCAAACTGATGAGCTCCGCGTCAACAGAATTCTTCCAAAACATATAATTTAAGCCTAAGACAGGGTTGACGAAAATAGTTAATTTCGTTTACAAATAATAAGTTTGTGTTCAAAAACAAATGTGTAAGCGACGGTAACTCTGCAACCAACGTGAGAGACGGCAACACTGCCACAACTGTCAGTGAGTAGATACATACGAACGAGTAAGAGGGAAGAACGAATCGCAATCGTCGGGTAGAACACGCAACATCGTAAACTTTAAGTATTTTCTCTAATAATTAATTAAAATAAACCATCCTGCAGTTTTTCTTTGTTAATCAGTTTCTATATTAAAAATAAATATTAAAATCTAAAGCGTGTTCTATAGTTCAGAGTGGGATCAGAATCCACTTCGCAAATAAACGTATGTATTAGATTTTGTGCATGCGCAAAAACGTTTGTGTATGTACCACATACATACATACAATTATTCGTATGCGCAGCAACTGCGCAAAGACAACGAGCAAGCATTTCTTGGAATAAAAAAAAAAAAACGACAACGAATTTGCCACGAAGGGTTTTTTTTCGGGCACAGCGACTCAACAACGGAACAGCAGAGAATTTGCGACGAAACGGCTACAGGCAAGTAGGCAACGATACAACGGCTGGCAAGCATCGCTCAGCAACAGCAAAAACAACGATTTTCAAGGAATTTACTACGTGCATATAGACAAATAGGCAACGACACAACGCCGGCAGTGGCGACAGCAAAAACAAAAACAACGAAAAACAAGTAAGAAAGTCTAAGTTCGGGCGGAGCCGAACATTAAATACCCGGCGCAAGTATTAAATATATGTTTTACACCTTTTCGAAAGCTTCCGCTACATGCTAAGCNATTTTATTTTCTTATTTGTCGTCTAAAAGTTATTCTAAATGTCAATTTTGAGTCAATTATCTTCAGTAGTTACTAAAATATCGCAGTTTGCGTATTTCTGAAAATTACCGTTATATGGGAGGTAGGCGTGGTTATTGTCCGATTTCGCCCATTTTCAATA
>NW_016162962.1:0-7325 GCF_001687245.7 Rhagoletis zephyria | reverse complement strand
CCGCTTAATCGATTTCTCTTTTCATTCTGATCATTTATGTATACATTTGTCTATATCTATCTCGATTCGTTTTGCCTGTTACAAACAACCGTTATGTGAACAAAGTTATAATACCCTTGTGCACAAGTGCGCTCGGGTATAATGACGAAAATCAACGATTTAAAGGTAGAGCAATTGAAGAAGTTGCTACGAGAGAGGCAGTTACCAACGACGGGTACACGCGATCAACTTAGGTTGGTGTTATGCAAAAATTTTGTTTGGCAAACTGCGTGCAATTGTTGTTGCAGCAAACTCGGAGAGAGCGAGTTTGGCGACTCCCACAGCAAACTAATTTTGTTTGGTCAAACTGCAGCAAATTCGGTGTTGTCATATACAAAAATTTTAAATTTTGCGCGTTATGTACATCTNTACACGCGATCAACTTAGGTTGGTGTTATGCAAAAATTTTGTTTGGCAAACTGCGTGCAATTGTTGTTGCAGCAAACTCGGAGAGAGCGAGTTTGGCGACTCCCACAGCAAACTAATTTTGTTTGGTCAAACTGCGGCAAATTCGGTGTTTTCATATACAAAATTTTTAGACAATTGTTGCTATACACAAAAATTGTCGTGATACCGAAAGCCAGAGAACGAATTTATGCTGTAGGAGCTTCAAAGATTAGGGCACAGTTAATTGCCTATACGATATCATAAAAAATATATTAATTGTGCGCGTTATGTACATCTGAAATTCTCATTTTGTGTTGGCGATAGCCATGAAAACCATAATGAACGTGCAACCCTGTGCCAAACTTGACATAACCACCTCCGAGCAAACTAAGCAGCCGCCATTTAATTTGGCAAACAAAAGTTTGTCTGCATAACACCGACCTAATACAGCGACTCAGCACATATGAGGCAACTGACGAAGTAGACGTTCAAGACGCCAACGTTATTGAAGAGGCATACGAAACATCAACGATTTCGCAGCTATAACAAGAAGTGAAGCTACTGCGGGAATTGATGACGCAGCTTTTACAAGCGCAATGCACTGCCACTGGTTCGAGCATATCGCAGGTTGCGCAGGGCAGAGCAAACGACACCGTGCAGGGCACTGCGAACGCTGACAGCGCAGCATCAATCAACGGAAGCGCAGCCGCACGAAATGAAGACGAGAATTATTCAGCAAACACGGAGAGCGCAATGACAACATGCAACAATACAACTACACGCATTCGAGGCAGCGAGTATACTTCAACGTGTGGGAATATGCGACACGCATCTGTAAAAGAAATCGCAAATACCCTGCCGGAATTAGACCCAATGAACAACGCAAGTATTACCGCGGAGCAATTTATTGATCGAGTCAATAAAGTAGTAGAGGCGTATCAATGGGATAACAAGTTCGTATTATTGGCTGTATACACTAGATTAAAAGGCGTTGCACGTATGTGGTTGGATGCATCACCCACATTGCATACTACATGGGCTGATTTTGTTAGCGCTTTACAACATGAGTTTGGGTCAGTACAAGATGAAGTGGAAATTCACTTTGTTATGTCCAACGCAACAAGACGACCAAAAGAAACAGTGAAGGAATATTGTTTCCGAGTTTCAGAATTAGGTGTTCGCCACAAACTTAGTGAAGCGGCAGTTATACGTTATACGAGAGCAGGTTTAAAACACCGCGAACTTCAGCATAGCATAGCAGCTATGAAATTCACAACGATGAAACAGATGCGAGACGCACTAGAAGACTATTTTTTTAATCGTGGAGGGCTGAGCGAACCACAAGTGAATCATCTAGATAAACGAGATGATGTCAAGGCGAAATTAGGCGGAACAACGAAATAAATGTGACCAAGGTCGCAATTGAAATGTTACAATTGCAAAGAGCTTGGGCATTTCTCCAACAAATGTCCACTACCGCAGAAACGTCACCGCTGCGTAACGTGCAACAAAGTTCATCCAAATGGTGGTAATTGTGAAAAAACGACAGCAACGTCACGGAAACTTGGCGCAACGAACTTGGACGGATGTTTCAACAAAATCATCTACATACAATCGAAACCATACATCGCTTTTATCGATACTGGGAGCCAGTGTAGCATCATTCGTAAGTCAGTGGCCGAATATATAAACGCTGAACGACGCAAGTCCTGTATACAAGTGAAAGGAATTTGCGGAGGTGAACGTATGTTCTACGAGGCTATAATCGTGGACATGGTTATCGACGAAACTGTCATCACGGCGCAGGCGTACATTGCTGATGACGAGTTAATGCAGCACGATGTTTTACTGGGCCAAGATGTCATCATCAACACCAATGTTACGATGAAGGTCGAGAGCGGTCGCACGCTTTTTGAAAATAAACGAGCAATAAAAACGACGGTAATATCCGATAGCGAATTTTCCAAACTTTTGTATAATTTCAGCAACACCAGCGAGCGAGTTAAAATGCAAGGTCTTCTGGAGAGCTACTTTGATGTTTTTTCGAATGGGTTGAACGGCATTGGTAAAACCGGCGTAGTTGAAGCTAGTGTCGAACTTGAGAGCAACCAAATCGTATCTCAAGCACCCTACCGCATTCCGGAACCAAAACGAGACATTGTGAACAGCATGGTTAACGAGTTACTGGAGCATGACATCATTGTGAAATCCACATCGGAGTACGCAAGCCCTGTCGTACTAGTTAAGAAACACAACGGAAGTGATCGACTATGCATCGATTACCGACGCATCAATAAGCTGACCAAGAAAGAGAACTTCCCGGTCCCGAATATCGAAGAACGGTTGCAAGAGGCGAAACGTTTCCGGTACTTCTCATCGCTCGATTTGAGTAGTGGCTACTATCAGATCGCAATGGCCCCCGATAGTCGAAAGTTTACAGCGTTCATCACTACTGACGGGCTGTATGAGTTCAAACGCATGCCGTTTGGGCTCAAGAACGCACCAGCTGTTTTAATCGACTCATGGCAGAAATTCAGAAACGGGTGGAGAAGGGCGACATGCTCCACTACATGGACGACATTCTGGTTTGCAGCAACTCGTTCGACGAGATGTACGGTAAACTCTCACGACTACTACAAGTCTTACGATCGTGTGGACTCACGTTAATCGTAAGCAAATGTGAGCTGTTCAAAGAAACAATAACCTTTTTAGGACATCAGTTACATCCCGCGGGCATCAGTCCAGGCCAAATAAAAACCAACGCTGTTGCCAAATTCCCGACACCAAGAAATGTTACAGAAGTTCGCAAGTTCTTAGGCCTCAGCGGCTATTTCCGAAAGTTTGTCGCTGGTTATTCCATAATCTCCGAACCGTTGCGCAAATTGTTGCGCAAGAATACCGAATTCGTATGGGGACAGCAACAAGACTCAGCCTTCGTGAAACTAAAACGCTCACTGACGTCGAAACCAACAATGGTGAGCTATCGCATCGATGCCGAACGCGAATTGCATACGGACGCCAGCTCCATTGGCCTCGCAAGCGTTCTGATGCAAGTAGAAAATGGGCAACTCCAACCAATTGCCTATTTCAGTCGCTCCACCACGGAGAATGAAAAGCATTTTCACAGCTATGAGCTTGAAGCCCTAGCAGTTGTGGAATCACTTGAAAGGTTTAAGTACTACGTCTACGGAAAGAGAATAAGAATCATCACCGACTGCAATGCTTTGCGAACGACGATGGAGAAGCGGGAGCTCATACCACGTATCGCCCGATGGTGGTTGAGAATCCAAGATTTCGACATCGAGATCCTTCACCGACCAGCCTCTCGTATGGAACATGTGGACGCGCTGAGCCGTGCACCTTATGAAGATGCTCGAGAAATGGAAACCACTGACCTCAAGATCTCGAGAACGATCATCGATAAAGCCGATTGGTTATTTAGTATCCAATTGCAAGACGAGAAAATCAAGCACATCGTCGACGAGATGCAAAATAACAGAAACTCAGTTCACGCTGATTATGCCATCCAGCTAGGACGTTTATACCGGAAATACAACGATAAGTTCCTGTGGGTCGTCCCNTCACTGACCTCAAGATCTCGAGAATGATCATCGATAAAGCCGATTGGTTATTTAGTATCCAATTGCAAGACGAGAAAATCAAGCACATCGTCGACGAGATGCAAAATAGCAGGAACTCAGAGCACGCTGATTATACCATCCAGCTTGGACATTTTTTTACCGGAAATACAACGATAAGTTCCTGTGGGTCGTTCCTAAACAGTTAAGATACCATGTATTACATGAATGCCACGATAAAGTAGGTCACATGAGCGTTGACAAAACGATAAAGCGCATCCTCAATTTGTTTTGGTTTCCTCGCATGCGCAACTACGTGAAGAGCTACATCAAGTCATGCGTAGGATGTGCCCTTAACAAAATTCCGGGTGGACGACGAGAGGGTCAATACCACTACGACAACATCAAGCCGATACCATTCACGACCATCCACGTTGATCATCTGGGTCCATTCCCAAAATCTTCCAAGCGCAACGAGCACGTCCTGGTAATCGTCGACTCGTTCACGAAGTTCACTATCATTCGCGCCGTGAAGAGCACCGCGACCAGCCATGCAATCCAGGTGTTGACAGAAGTCACGGGATACCTTGGAATGCCTGAACGTATCGTCTGCGATCGAGGAACGGTTTTCACCTCGAAAGCATTTCAGAAGTTTTGCCACGACAATAACGTTAAACACGCACTCAACGCAGTGCGTACGCCACGCGCTAACGGGCACGTCGAGCGCACGAATCGCATCATCTTGTCCATGTTACTACCTACCGCCGATGATGAAAAACGATGGGACGATAAGCTACGCCAGATACAGTGGAGCATCAATACTATGCCCAATAAGACGACCGGATGCACTCCCTTCCAACTACTCTATGGGTACACACCACGCGAAATTCTGCAGAATCAACTCATCCAAGTGCTTCAAGATGATAATGGTGAAATGATGACCGATGCGGAGCTACAGCAGCTACGAGACGATTCTGCTAATCGAGTTAACGACATACGAGCACAAGCCAAGAAATTATACGATGCGCAACACTCTAGCCGGAAGATTTACAGCGAGGGTAACCTAGTACTCACCACGAATGAGCCAGCAAGTACCGGCACATCACGCAAACTGGAACCTCGATACAAAGGTCCTTTCATTATCACCAAAGTCCTACCGAACGATCGTTATGTGGTTGAAGACTTACCCCATGCCGAACGAACTCAACGGCATTATACGTCTATATTTGCGTCAGACCAGTTGAAACCGTGGTGGCAATTACCGCCTGACGACCCAAACGATTCAGGCGACAGCGATGACGACGAATCATAGCATTTCGAGCGAGGGCGCTTCGAAGGGTCAGGAAAGCCGACTGTAAGCGACGGCAACACTGCCACAACTGTCAGTGAGTAGATACATACGAACGAGTAAGAGGGGAGAACGAATCGCAATCGTCGGGTAGAACACGCAACATCGTAAACTTTAAGTATTTTCTCTAATAATTAATTAAAATAAACCATCCTGCAGTTTTTCTTTGTTAATCAGTTTCTATATTAAAAATAAATATTAAAATCTAAAGCGTGTTCTATAAGTGCAATATTAAAAAAGAGTAAAATTGTTGCAAGAAAGTATTATTCAAATATCGCTTGTAGCAATAATAAAAAGGCTCATTCAGGTAATAAGAAAACGACTCGATCAGGCGAGCTGCCTGCGGCAGACATTTTAGAGCGACTGGTAATAATTACACAGGCCAACATTTTTCAGACCCTCGGATCAGCTTACACTTTTCCAAAGATTTTTGATGCACTGAATCTGAATCCAGAATCACTTTTGCTCGATTGGCTCAGGTTTTCGAGGTATTTGAGCCTACACATGCGAAACCCCCGACTTTTTGCTATATTCGTCATGTATTTTCATCAAGAATAGTTCGTTTTTTTTAGAAAATTTAATAAACCATATGAAAAAAATATATCTCCTTGATAACGCAGTTTAACTCAACGAGATATCTTGCTTTAAACCTGAGATATTGTCCATTGAAGTTGATGAGTTTTGCGACATTACTTCTTTGCACAAATGCTTGAAAGATACAACACGAAAAGAAACAGATTTGTCGTATACGTTTAGGCGTCTTTATTAACATAATGAATGTATGTGTATAAGTGCGCGTGCATAGAGAAAACTTGTTTGTTGTTCTAGGAATTTCATTTGATATTATACATATAATACAGTGGTATCTGGCTGGAGTGAACACCCGATGCTACGAACACCTCGAAAGAGTGAACGTGAAAATTTTTCTATTGAGTACTCTATAGAGTGAACAAGTTTGAGTCTTTGTAGAGTGAACAAAATTAAAAACCAATTCATTCCAAATTCAAAACTGTAACGAAAAACTTCATAACAAAAAGGATAATCCCTTCGCCAGGCCGATCCCGTAAATCCCCGTATAAGGGGTTCTTAACTCGGAGATTCGGCAACTAGTGCAGTGGGAAGACCATCTGAAGACTTGTAACTTCGCCTCTGGTGTGAGCAAGCTTTGGTCAACCGTGAGGCCATTGCCCAATCCGACGAAGCATGACGACAGAGTTGAAATATCTTTTGGCGACCACGCTTCGTCGCACCCGGAGCGATGCGCGAGCTATATTAGCCGACAGTTCATACTGCATCCTCGGCGGACAAAGCCAAACGTAGAGTGACCAGAAGGCTGCACAAACTGCCAACACCAAGTGCGCCTCTTTTTTTCCGCAGCGACGAGGAAAGGATAGCCATCGGGAAGGCGAAAGTCTCCAAAGCAATTGAACCCGACGGAATTTGCATGCCGATGCTCCAAAATTTGGGTCCTGCGGGAGTGGACTATCTAACCATGGTCCTCAACCTGTCTATGGCCACTCTCATCGTACCAGACATCTGGAGAATGGGAGAATGGTTCCACTGCTTAAACCGGGGAAACCGTCCAACAAAAGACAGTCTTATCGCCCGATAGCTCTCCTTTCTTGCATTAATTAGTTCACTCGAACCAAAGAGCACTGTATACATGATATATATATGATATATGAATTTTGAAAATCTGACATCAGATTCGTAATCAGCAACCCCAGAAACCCACTGGAAACGTGTTTAACCCTTGACAATGTTTAAAACGTTCAGTATCAACGTTTTAATTTTAGTATTTTTTTTATGTGTATACATCTTTGGTTTCGGTAGGGGTAAAATTTGCGAAGCTGTAACGCATATCCCAGCACAAAATTTCGAAGGGCTTAGCATGTGTATTTCAGCATATAATTTGTATTTTCATTAGAAGCACCCAGTGTTTGCTTGCCAAATGGTTGCATACATTTAGGCAT
>NW_016162961.1:35576-39271 GCF_001687245.7 Rhagoletis zephyria | reverse complement strand
GTCACAGGGCACACTGCCATGGTCGAATCTAATGAGGTAAGCGTATTCAATATAATTATACATATGTACACACATACATACATGTGTATTAAAGTTAAAATCTCAACAGTTCAACCAAAACTTTCTTTTCAAAATTTCCTAATTTTAATTTTATATCCGACCCGACCCCGTGAGATGTTTTTAAATAATTTTCGGCATTTTTTGTCATTTCAAAAGAAAGTTCAGTTCTTAATTTTTCCAAAATTACTGAGCTTTCTAAAACAGCTGTGCGGCGAATAAAAATTTTGAAAGGCGGAATCTTTTAACTGCGTTTTCTCCATTTTTTTTTGACATTTACAGTTTCTCTAAATTGCGGGAGAGTTCAAAAAGCCCGACTGGGGAAGTTTACTTTTTCCGAGCTAAAGACCGGATTGTTTTGAGGAGTGATCCAATACGTTACATTTTCGTTTTTTACTACTCCTTTATATTTTATTACGCTGCGCAGCACCATTTCGCAGGATATACCATTTTTAGGAAAAATTTTAACATGTCACTTCACGCCCATTCAATGATTTTTCGTGAACTTTGAATATGTATTAACTTGGGTTTTGTGCTAATTTCGGCATTTTTAATAATATTTTTAACTTTCATTCGAGCTGACAGGCTATTATAAAAACTACTACGAAACAAAAAGGTGTTCACAAAACCCTGGCTAACCTGCCAAACAGTAATTTTACGCACCGATTTACGCATTTGCAAATTCGGCCGTTCCTGTAACAGCCTCGTAAAATTACGAATTTTAAACAGTTTATTCAAATAGCAAGTGGATAAGCACCATCAAAAAATATATGTATATGTGCTTCAAATATGCATTGCATTTCCGGTCAGACATTCGCTGATCGTAAACTTCACGTACGCTCTCATCTGGAATGCACCTTTTTAATTCAACATACTTCTCCTTAAAAAGTTTGTGGGGCAAATAACTCACCACACTATCAGCGTTTGCAACCAAATATTCGAAAGCAGCATACTTTTAGGCTACACTCAACTATACTCGGCCTCTGTTTACGTATGAGTCGTAAATCTCTTGGTTGTGTGTGTGTGTATTTGTGTATCTGCCGAACTTCCCTGCGGGAAAGTTATCTAACTATAAGTTAACTTGAATATACAATTCGATCTTCCTTTTATTTGTCTCCGATTCGAAAAAATATTTATGCAGGGCAGGAAGAAATTGTATTCAAAATAAAATTTGTATGAGGATATTTAAATAGAAACTAGTTTAAAGAAAACAATCTCCCCATTATGTCTGCATTACTTTTCAACTAGTTTCAAGTTAGCTTTTTGTAGCTAACTACAAGCTATATATTTTATAGAAATCCCGCAAAAATCCTAACTACCAGTTGGTTATTTTTTATCAGTTCATAATTTTTTCCTGCAGGGTTTATGCAACTCTCTTGGTTTTCAATTTATTTATTTTAACTATTTTGATTTTTTGACAATCTTTTCTCTCCGTACAACAGACTTCTAAAAGACTACGACAACGCTGATGCCGAGCTAGTCATCTATGCCACATCGTTGATTAACAAAACCTTGGCTGGTCTAAACGATCAGGACAGCTTCTACGATGAGAGTGATCTGCTGGAGCAGCAAGGCATGGAATCGGTGATACAGCGCTATATATCCAAGCCTGGTACCGATCTCGATCTACTTGATCAACTGCAGCTCTACGAAGCAGTATTGAAGTGAGTAACTTATCGCCACTCCTAAACCTGTTGTCTATACATATTTTGCTTTTCATTTATAGATTCGAAGATGGCGAAGCGGAGGGCATACGCTTGCCTGAGAACTCGCTGCGCAAAACGCAACGCCATCGCCAGAGCACAGACACAGCAGAACGACGCAAGTCGCGACGTCACAGCACTGGCACCAGCCCGCATGTCAACAAAGTGATACCGTCACCAAAGAGAATCACGCCAACACACGGCGTGCTGGACGAGGACAGCTCCAGTTCGACGAATTCAGCTGAGTACGCAAATGGCGTTTTCAATGGCGAGAAAGGTGTGTAGAAGACATTTTCTTTTCATCGAATAATAAATGCTAATACAAGTTTTCGTGTGTGTGTGTGTGTGTGTTTTTTTTGTAAATGACAGCGCGCGATGGCGTCGGCGTCACACCCGGCTTGCGTAGGAGGCGCGAACGTGCCGAGCGCCATAAGAGCTTTCTCAAGGAGCAACAGGAGGCTGCAGCGAATGGCATATTCGCCGCTTTGGAGCGTCGTGAGGAAATAGGTGAGTACACCGACTTTAAAAGGGAAAGAGCGAAAATGTTTTTGAAGTTTTTTTGGCTCAATCGATTTGGTTGAATAACTGTAAAGTTGTTCCCAAATTAAGTTTTTGCGCACACTAACCAATTTTTACAACATTTATTTTTTTTTCTAACTTTCCAATTGTTCGCCTGTCTCGATTAACAACAACATAAACAAATGTGTTTTGCGCCATAAATCGCCTTAAATTAAATATGTAAAATATAATATGCGCTGCAATATTGGATTTGTAAATGTGAAATTCCAAAAAAAAACAACTACAACAAAATGCAATCATCACACATGCGCTTGCATCAATCATTCTCATTTCTCTGTCATTGCCACTCCTCCCAATTCATTGTGCCAATGTGCAGGTCAAATCGTCACCGCCATTCCCGTCACCGCCAAAATGGGCGACAGTCCACCAGAGTCATTGAATTTAACCGGTGACACCACAATTGGCTTAAATCAAAACAAAAACAGCAACAACAACATCATTCATGGCAATCATACCTCAAACACGGCTAGCAGTCAGATCACAGCCAATGCCACTAACAACATGAATCCCATCAATGTCACCACCTGCAATACCCCCACAAACATCACTGGCAGTACAACAACCAACAACAACTGCAATTTGAGCAACATCAACAACAACAATACAAATAACAGCAACAGCTTGTTGAGTCCCACGCGACATTTGTTGGGCAGCAACACCATCTCCATCATCAACAACAACATCACGAACACCAACCCAGTGAATAATAACAACAACACCAACATTAAGTTGCAAAGTGCACCGGAGTTTTTGACCAAAAAGAATTTATTAATGGAACGCAATGCCACTGTGATTAACGGTATAATGAAGAATATTCAACGCGGCGGTGATCAGTTGGATAACAATCACAACAACAACAACAGCCACGCTTATAAGAAATTCGAAAATGACGCGAATCGACTGAACAGCTACTACAATCAGCTGAGTACACCAAAGAACCAAAATCAACAACAACTGCATCAGCAGCAACAACAACAGCCGATAGTCGCACCTCAGCTGCAACATCAAAATTCAATACAAAGTCCTACCATTCAGACGGCTCACAATGCCCTGGCGGCCGTGCTGAGTCCCAAAAAGACGCTGAATGGCTTTGACTTTACCCAATCGACCGCCGAAGACGCCACCCAACACATACGAATACAATCTGCGACATAATATGAGTCCATTGACCAGCCCTGCAGCCTACACTGCCAAGTCAAGAGCCACTGGCAATGGACACTGGCCTCTATGAAGTGCCCCCCAGTACACCCAACCCCTTGAGTCATGCGAGTCCCATAACTCCATCTACCCCTAGCAAACTCACACTATCCACACCGCTAACACCAATGTCGAGCGATTTCACACCGGACACCCCAC
>NW_016162961.1:9808-24674 GCF_001687245.7 Rhagoletis zephyria | reverse complement strand
GCAGAAACAACAAGAACTGAATAAAAGCAAAGAGATTATCGTATTGGATCATAAACGCTCGAATGCCATAAATATTGCGATGACAAAGTTGCCACCGCCGCGTGCCATTAAAGCGGCGATATTGAAGATGGATGCAACGGTGGTGACGCGCGAAGGCATCGATAAGCTATTGAATATGTTGCCAACGGATGAGGAACGCGGCAAGATACAAGAAGCGCAGGTAATGATAATATTACAAAAATAGATAAGATAGGAAATTTGCTTACAAAAAAAAAAAAAAATCGGAGAAACTATTCCTTTATTTATGTATGTATGCATGTCTAAATTACGCGCACCGTCCTATTTCTTATGTCTTAAAATAAAAATTTTTCTTTTAGATGGCCAATCCAGAGTTGCCTTTGGGCAGCGCCGAGCAATTTCTCCTCACCTTGGCCACCATTTCGGAGTTGGGCGCGAGGCTAAAGCTGTGGGCATTCCGCTTGGATTTCGATAATAGCGAAGTAAGTAAAGTATACAGTTATTTTGAATGCCACAAAAAATTGCAAAAACTCAATAATCCGCTTCGTTCAATAGAAAGAAATTGCGGAACCATTGATGGATCTGAAACAAGGCATCGAAATTCTACGAAATAATCGCACCTTCAAATGCATTCTGTCGACGCTGCTGTCCGTCGGAATATTTTTGAATGGTGCGCCAGTTAAGGGTTTCCAGATCGAGTATTTATCCAAGGTATGTCTGGCTTGCCTTCCCTATGCACATCCTGTCATTACCTGTTTGCTCTGATTTTTGCCCGCAGGTACCTGAGGTCAAAGACACCGTACATAAGCATTCGTTGCTGCATCATCTCTGCCACATGGTGATGGAGTCGAGTCCGGACACCACGGATCTATACTCGGAAATTGGGCCAATCACGCGCGCCTCTAAGGCTGACTTTTCCGATTTGGCACACAACTTGAGCCAGTTGGAGACTGAATGCAAGGCTTCGTGGGATCGCCTCAAATTGATTGCCAAACACGACTGTCCACCGCAGCTGAAGCAGAAGTTGGTTGACTTCTTGGCGGACTGTGCGGAACGCATTATCATTCTGCAAATCGTGCATCGGCGTGTGATTAACAGGTGTGTTGAGTTTTGAAACTGTATTTTCCTGCAGTTGGAAAACAATTATAAATCCCTTTGCTTGCAGATATCGCAAGTTCTTGCTGTGGCTGGGCGTACCCCAACACAGCGTTGCCGAATCGAAGCCAAACGAATTTTGTCGCATTCTTTCGGAGTTCGCGCTAGAGTACCGCACCACACGTGAGCGCGTGCAACAGCAGCTGGAGAAGAAGGCGAACCATCGCGAACGCAATAAGACGCGTGGCAAGCTCATTATAGATATGGCCAAATTCAAAACCAAAGAGGATCGCGCCGATGCGGAACTGAAGTATGGATTCAATTAGATTTAAAAATAGTCCTAAAAGCCTAATACTCACTTTGTTACCTCTTCCCTTTAAGAGAGTTGCTCGGCACGCCCAGTTCCGATACAGCCGATGGCACATTGACGTGGCGCCGCAGACGCGCCGAGAACTTGCGCTCGCCCATTGCGCGCCAGAGCGAGGAGAACTTCACCGATGGTGATGATGAGATCCTGGAATCGTTGGTAAAGACTGCGACCAAAGCGCCAGGTACACGCACGACGCCGCGCGAACGGAAGCGCACACGCCATGCTGATCGCAAATCATGTAAGTTGGCTGCACACACAAACACACATACATATCAATGTACATAAGTATGTAGGTGTAGGGCTCAATAGCGCTGCGTGGATTCTTTTAATAAATTCACAACTCGTTTTTCACCAGAGTATCGGCTGTGGAAACGAGCAATCAAGCAGTAATTCAAAACCACTTTCAGACAAGTTTTCACTTCAAAGTCCACAGGCAATAAATACACACACAAACACATACATACATCATTTCCAGTAAAGAAAAAAAACCGAACGCATAAAATTCTAAATTTCGGATCCAATGCTGCTAACGGTTTTTGGCTTACCACGTTGAAAATTTTTGATTTTTGCGCAATTTTTTGGGACTCTTTTGTGCAACTTTTTTAACAGTGGTGTTGGTAGCTAAAATAGTTTTAGTTTATAGTAAAAAATTTATTAACCATATATTTTTACAGCTCAACGATTTAACCTGACTTACACATTTTTTTTTATTTTTATTTTTATTAATTTCATATGTCCACAAATAACTATCTCCACTCCAAATTGGGTACTCTCATTGGCTCGCGAATTATCAAATGTTTTCCTTCACTTCATTTATTTGTTAATCTCTTCATTTGAAAATAAATCCCACCTGTCACTGCGCCAACTCGTTAAACCCCCGAAACAATCGCAATCGCGTCTTTTGCATTGTTGGCTGAAGTGAAGCGGTCGCGTACGCGGGAGGGATTCACAGTTGAACGCGCACCATCGCCATAGAAAGCGTCTCTGGCTTTGCATACCGTTAAATTGGCCAATTGGTTAGTGGAATAACTGCGAGCAGTTCTTGGCAAGTTGGCCATTTTTGAAAAGCATGCGAAGTTTTTGATTTTTAAATGCGAATTTTTGAAACCATCATTAATTGTTTCGGAACCCTGCCAGCCGAACTAAACAGAACTGCATGTCTGCATCCGAATGACTTTATATATGTACCTATGTCAAATGTCCCTCTAAATACAAAATTTGTTCCTACCCATGGATCATTTATCGTTGACTTATAAAAAGTTAATGTTCGCTTTTGCAATTGGTTTGTATTGCAATTAAAATAAAAAATAAGATGTTTGACCAAAACGCCCACCATACAATAAATAATGATTTACTAATATCCTCATTTGCGCATGAATCCACAAATCTACTAATTTCATACCGAAAATATGAATAGGCAAAAGGCAATCCGAAAGTAAAATTATTTAGTTGCAGTTTTTATTATTTATTTAATGTTTGTCAATATTACAAAGTAGTTTTTCAACATAATCTCCATTTAACTAAATACATTTATCCCAAGGATAAACAATTTTTTTAAGCCGCCCTCCAAGAACTTTTCCGGTGTCCCCTCAATGCCACCACAGGTGATAATCACTGGGTGTAAGATCCGGGCGGAATAAGGTGGGTGCCGAAGCAATTCCATCGTAAATCGTACACAACATCCTTCGTATTTCTTGCAGTGTGTGGTCTTGCATTATCCTGTTGCGATAATGGATGCTTATGCAACTTTCCAGGCCGTATTTTGACTGGTGTCTGTCGCAGTGGTCCGCTGAATATTTTCTAATAATTTGATGTTTTCACACCTTTCCTCAAAAATAAAATGATTGCTCTTTGAGTTTTTGCGACGTCTTCCATGGTTACAAAAACAGTACTATAAAAACGCGTCTATGTCAGCCGAACACCTTAAACAGACTAAAAAATATGGCAGCACAAACATGCCAAGACCTGTCTGGCACCAATAATTGCCTATAAGTTCTGCGTAATTTAATTATAGCACGATTCCCAGATCTTTGGAAATATCCCTCGCCTATTTATCTCAGCCTGCAATACGCTTCAGTAATCTGGCTGTCTATAGGCCGCTGTCGAAGACAGTTTCTGCGAGAAGGCGCCACATCCTGTTCCTAGGTCCATCTTGAGATTATCGGTGAAGATTGGTATCAATTACTTCCGCGGAGAAATGGATTTCTATTATAAGTTGCGCTCAAAGTGTAATTCCGCGTTCTGAAAATACGATGTAATTGTCATAGTTATTTTAGCTGTGGCGATTTTCACATAGATCTTTATAGGTGGATAGTAAAGAATTGCCTCTAGCGCTACTAAGGGCGTTGAACGAGTACAGCGCAAAGATGAAAATAGGTCTAACCACCACTGTAGAATCTTTCCTTTTTCGCATTTCAGCACACAGTTTCGCTTTACTTGACAATTGGTCGTTTGAATAATGTGAAAAGAACTAGTTCAGTTTTGCAGGGATTAAACGCCCGAGCCTTCTTTTCTACTCACCTTGCTAGATAGATTACAATATCTCACTAACCATTGAGGTGAACTTTCCTACAACCAGAATAACAATTAGGCCATCTGACATAACTCTAATGGCTTTCGGTGTAGTACGAAGCAGAAATTCGTACTTACTTCTAGATAGAGGAAACTTGGGCTTGGGGAAACTTGACAGCAAATATCTAAATTACCGATATATCCTTGCTGAAACTTTGACTTACATTGTGACATGCTTAAAAAAAAGAAAACAGTACCAAGGTAGAAAAGTTTCAATTTACAAAAAGTCGGTCACGGCACTGACTATGCTAAAGCTATCATCATCGCATGGATTATTAGCTAACAAAAATCGGTGCATGGAGAGCCTTCCTAAACTTAATTTAGATCTGACTAATACGGCAATCTTATTCACTAAAAAATCGATGCTCGTAATATTTGGTTGTGTCATTTAACTGCACTTGTGTGGTCATGTCCTAACTGAATCATTTGCCTTAAATTAACACTGCTACCCCCATACAAATGAATTTTTAGTTCCTATGCTAATTTCGATTATTTCTTTCGTTTCAGTGCGTCGAACGCTTAAGAACGGTCTAACGGAGGAGGAGAAACAACACGTTGCGGCTTTAATAAAAACCTATTAACGTTTTAAGTAGTCCTATGTAGTCGTCGACAGACTGTATGTAGCGTCATAGAAAGAAAGACTATGAAACAGACTGAGAAGCGTGAAAGAGAAGTTGGAAAAAACACACGATTTTATACCTAAATGATTTTCCTTATTGATTTTATTTTGGACGATCTCAAGCGATACCAGTGAGCAAGTAAAGTGACGGATTGGATAGCAATGAAGTGCCTTGCGGAAAAGAAGAACTTGTAAATCAACGAAAGGAACCAACGCGTCGAATGCGATAGATGAATAAAGTTTGAAATTTTGCATATTGAAATATTTGATCCGCGGAGCGCTGAATTTTACAAATGGAACGATAATAACTTAGCATGTAAACGTACAGCGTAACACGAAAGTGCCTACTCAGAATATCCCTTTTGGTGTAAATTGAGGAAAGCTGGAAAGCGCTTTTGTGGAGCAAACGGAACGGCAGTTAACGATACTTGCGAAAAGCTTATTTCTTTTACTTAGTTAATACAAAGTATATACAAAATGTATTGTAGTCAAACAACGATATTTTATTATTAGACCTTATCGATTATAAACTTTCTCACATCTCTTCTTATTTTTGTAAAATTATTAATTCTAATTTCTTTCTTTATTTTATTGTGTACACTCGCATGTTAGTTGTTATATTTAAATTAACGAATTTCCCAATCTTATGGGTTCACTTAGTTGGAGCATGGAAAGATGGATTTAGATTAAAATTCTTTAGTTTTTTTTGTTTCAATTTTGATTTGGTTAAGTAATGTATTCACTCTCTTGTTATCGCGCTTCAATTAACTGAAATTATATAATATTTATATTGGACATGATCTGAAAATTTTGGTGAAAATCTTAAAACTAAAAATGCGTAAAACAAATAAAGAAAAATAAAAAAAAAATGGAAAATATTTATATGAAAAAAGTTTTAAAACAAAAGTTTGCAGTATGTGCTTTTAATTTATTATTTTGTATTAAGCGTACTTCAATTGCAATTCTAATGACGAATTAGTTAAAAAAAACCGTAATTTTAATAAAAAAAAATCAGAAAAAATTGTTGAATTAAAATACCAAAATATATGTTTTCGTTTTTATAAAAGAATGAACTTATATTAATGTTAGTGTTAGGCTGTGCTTCTCCTCCGATTTGTGGTGTGCGCCTGGTCTTTAAATTTTTGTAAGGTATACCTTCTTGAATACAGTTAAAGTACAGTTCCGCAAGCATAGTATCTGTCTTACTAATCCCTCGTAGGTGTAAACAAATAATTCTTATCGTTGTCAAAATAGTAACCGGCATTATCCTCCTTTCCGATATCATTATATCTATTACGATTTCATTGCATAAATTCGGATAATAATTGTTATCGTCAAGCTCAATTAACAGTACATGCACTTGCTGTTTCGATGGGATCGGAACGAATGAAGATAATAGTTCATTGGAATGGCTCGGGGTTTATCCAACGAAAAGTTGACATTCCGGCGATCTAGCCCTGGTTAGATAGGATAAGCGTTTTATAACTTTTTGCTTGTCCTCTCCTTCGATTTTCTTATTGTTAGCTGCAATTATGCTACAAAAAATTTACACTTTCGTCCACATACAAGAGCTCTGAGTGGCGAGACAAAACAACTGTGGGCTCAAGACGCTATGGTGGTGGTGTAGTACATTGTAGTCTAACTCATCAGGAATCAATCTCAGAAAAATGTTCTCAAGTAAAGCATTAAAAATCCGGATGATGTTTGCAGAGGATGTTTCATGGACTGATACCTAGGCGTATACTCTGGTCCTTCTTCTAAACAACTTTGTGGGAAAATCAAAAATGAGGAGTCCAGGAGAGTCAGTAGACTTCTTCACTAGGTAAAGGGCTAGCTGGTATAAATATTTGCACTTAGGTCAGGAATATTTGCTCTTGCAGTAGGACAATGAGCCTTTCATTGGCGTGTGAAGGTCAGCAGCCATTTCGTTCCTAAATTCAATACTAGCGAAATCAAGAACATGTCAGATCGACAAACGATGAATAAGCTTTCCTTATCACGTTTTAGTTTTCTTAGCGTAATCCCGAATATTCAAACTATCCCTTATATGCCCTCACTAGCTCTTCATTACATGGAATATTTTTCTTAAATTTATTCAGCAATACAAAACAACTTAAATACGTAGGATACAAATAACACAAACATTCCCAAACTAAACCCTAAAACCCATTTGTGCACGGCTGCTGCACGAAATCCAAACAAAAGCCCCGATTGTCCACATCCGTTGGCGCCTCTACCCCATCCGTATGGAAATACAAACGAAATGGACGTACGCTCGCTAAATTAAAGTAAATGAAAGTACTTAATCACAATCCAATCCAAAAGACCACTCCGCAGCAGCTCACTTACATTGCACAGTTCGTTGAATGGTGCCCACTTCGGCGCTAAAGGTGCCGCCACACACGCGATCTTCACAAGCGGCCAACTGCGGTATGCGATCCACCGAGCGCATACAACCGATCAACAGCCAATCGTTGATGCAGGTATTCTGTGTCACTTGCGTGCCGCCACCCACCATGGAGCCGGTGGGATTGTTCGAGTTGCCGGAGATGGTGAATGAACGCGAGCGATTGTTCTCTTAAAGGGGGAAGAAAATAAAAACTTCCGTCTTAACCAGCAACTCCATTTCAGAGGCGCGCACTCACCAGTATCGGGACAAGCGTTGTATTGTATGCTGCAAAAGTTGCGCTCTGCGCGTATGCAAATACTGTAGTCCTGATTGGAGAGCTGTCGCCCAGTTACGGTGTTGAAGTTGAAACTGCGCACACGCCCACTAATGCCGGTGAAGTATTGCAAGCAGCCATGATCGGCGCGACTCAAACTACCGCAATGGATTTGGGTCACACGAATGCGCCAAAGACGCGAAAATGTGCCACTCGTAATGACGGAGAGCACTATGGCGTTACTCTGTCCCAGCCCTGCGTCTATATACACTACGAAAAAGTATCATTTTGTTTTTATTGATTCTAAACGCATAAAGGCTCAAAACTTACTATGGTCGCCAGCTGAAGAGCCACAAATTGTAGGAATTGGACTGCCGCCAGAGATAAGCAGTTGATCCTGATTGCAGACGTGATTCAGTGACTCGGGTGGCGCAACAGAGAACATATCCAAATCGAGTCTGGAAAGAAGACAAAGCTTAAGAGAATGAATTTTCGTTGTAAAATCACTACCAACCTCAGCTGGCAAACATCTGGATGTATCTTTTGCACTGTCACCTGACAGCTTCCAGTGCCATCATACACATCCGGATGATTTGGATTGACAAAGTAGGTGGAGTTCTGACGTATAATGCCGCCGCATGTTTGTAGAACTAAAATCATAGAAAACACATTTTATGCTTAAAATAATAGTACAAGTACAATTTTGCGCTTATTGTTAATAAATTTCTTATTTACAAACACAGCACAGCCCATAGCCACCAGCGCAAGGTCCTGCTGGTATTCCTGAGCGCAGCACGCAATCCTTGCTTGGTATACAGGTGCCATGCTCCCCAGATGAAGCCGTACAGCTGCCCGGGCCAATAGGAGCCATGCTAAAAATCGGTAGAACTGCAAAATTAAAGAAAATTTATAATGAATTTAGTAACATTTATTTTGTAAAATTTTGAAAGCGTAGGAGCTAATCATTTGATCAAAACAGAATTAATTAATTTTTTATATGCTTCTTGTCGAAACTAACACAAACAAAGCTTGTAAAAAAATTTACCCGGAAAACCAGGGCTTCGGAGCAAAGGGTTTTTTCATCACTCCGCTCCAGCTCCCAATAAAAATTTGTATTTATTTTTTTACTTATTGTTCGCTAACCGCCAAAAAAATTAACCGAATTTTTTTATTGTTATTATTTTTTTGTCGCTTACGTTTTTTTCGCGGTTAGGGCTATTAACCCAGCTAGCAAAAAACCCGAAAATATATTCGAAAAAAGCAAAAAAAAAGTTGATGAAATGCGGATTTTTATCCATTTAGCGATTCCATTTTCGAATACTTTGGCGTTTTACAGACAAGCACCAAAAATTGTTTCGAAACGGATACGTTTTTGACTGTTTTTCTGAAATTTAAATTTTTTGTTCAATAACCTTTCCTTCTGCACTTCACAGATGTTCAAAAAAAAAATGAAATAAAGCAGCGCCTGAGTTCATTCGCACCCGACACCTTCTGAAAGCTATCAGATACTAGCAGCTTGAACAAATAAAATACAATCATTTTGGAACGTTTTCCGGATACGAAAATGAATGAAAATTTAAGTACTCATTTTACTCAACTTCGGTGTAAAAAAAAAAATTCTTAACTCAAATTATTGTAGAGTGCACCCCATAACATTATACTTAAATATTGCGCAATACTCATAGCTACCATTGTGATTTTTTCCAATTTTTTTTTGAAATGGCATATTTAAAAAAACTAATTTTTTTTATCAAAAAATTTGTATGTGGAAAATTTTTCAAGAGAAAAATTAAAAACTATTTTTTTTTCGTAGGGAATATTGATGTGTGTATGTGTGATTTTATCGATAAAAACGTTTTAATTGCGTATGCATGTTCACTTTGAGCAAATTGTGAGCACTGGTTGGGGAAATCTTCGGTAGATTGGGCAAATCGCTAATTGGGCCCCAATTGGGCCAAAATTAGAGCCCACTTGGGAAAAACTTTTGGCTCTGATCGGGCAACCTGAAAAAATTTCCAGCAAGGAAACTTTATCATAAGACTGCGTTTATACACGAAAACTTTTGTCGCCGCAATTTTTCACATTCCCTTTTGGTGTTGCTCGTTTCATTTACACACGGCGATTTGTGTGTATGCAATTGTTGTTGTCAGCTGTGAACAGCTTTTCAATTTACACAGACGAACGAGAGCACAAAGCTTGTTGCCGGAACACGAGCAACTCGGTGCCCATCTCCTTTCCTCGTCACGCTCTCTCCAACGAACGTCGAGATGCGGCAACAAAAATCGCCGTGTGTAAATGAGCACTAATGGGCAACTATTTTTGCGTCCTCAACTGGCACGAAAATCTGCTAGCATGATATAAGTGCATTTTCAGAAAAAAAAATCATAACTCGAAAACGACGAATTTAAGCATATTGCTACTCGTACTGAAAATAGTTTATACTATTCCCTTATAGACAAAAAAGTTTGAGAGAAAAAAAAGATGTGGCAATTTGAAAAAAATCAATTTGAAAAAAAAATTTTTTGTTTATAAACAATAATTAATTATTAATAAACAATTACTGATGTTTAGTTCACTAGATCGATTCAGTAGATCAATATCTGCAATTTAAAAAAAAATCGTTAAAATCCTTGCTTTTTTGCGGCAGTTATAAGCGATTTCATCAAAAGTTGCTATTAAGAGAGGAAAAAAGAAGCGTTCGTATTCAAAAAGAAAAAAATTCATTATTCGAAAAATTCGCATTTCTGAGCAAAAAGAAAAAATACGTGTATCCTTAAATTGTTCAAGGAAAAATCCCTGTGAGTTTTATCGCAAACTTAAATTCACTTTCCCCCGGCCTGGGTGATTTGAGATGGAATGATGATGATATATGTATGTACATATGTACTATGCAGTATTTACTCCTTTGGGGTATCGTCTTTATATTTACAAAAATGCTTTTTTGCCCACTTTGGCACTCCGAACTGAAAAAAAGAGCCAAAATGTAACGATTTCACTAATGGAATCACTTCGTAATTTTAATGCAGAAATTCTTTTGTGTTTTAACGATAACTTTGAACTATTTTATTTTCATTAGATTAGATCAACTTAACTCCGCTCGAAGTACACATACTTGTATATATAAAAAGGTTTTTACGAGTAGCGTAACAAAATTAGAACAGTATTGACGTGAGTGGTCTTTGAGCAATTTTCCGCACCATTTTCTTATTTTTAAGAGGTTGCATTAAATTCATTTGAGAAGTGTTGAACTTTATAGATAGTGTAGGGAAACATTATTTTATATTTTTAAAATTATAATTATTCATTTATCACATGTTTCAATTCCATTTCGAACTATGTAATTCCTTTTTTCTACAACAAATTTCTCTTCAAATATTAAACCACAAAACACAGATATTGTTTTAATTTTGTGTTTGTATTTAATTATGCTAATAATCTAATATATCACCAACATACACCTTGAATCGCGTGAAGCAATGGAAGGCAACCATTTGCTGCCGAATAAAATGTCCTTCCACGAACTTCGCTGTGCAACTTTGCACAAACTGGGAGATAGACCAAATGCCAACGAAATGAATATACCAAACGCGATCTTTATGCTGCTTGTATACTTGAATGTAATATTTTGTTTAAACATTTTATTTTTTAAATATTTTCTTAAGTTTTTTAAGGGATAATCCTCTTCGAGTGGCAACCGGAGACGCACTGACGCGCAAGCGTGGCTATGTGCGCAATTTATGTGCCACACACTTTGCTGCCAAGCCCAACAGTTAGTAGTGGGTGCAAGAAAAACAGTTTAATGACCGTCAACAGTGTTGATTATATGAATTTTATAATTGCAGAAAATGCAGAGAGTGAAAGAAAAAACACAAAAAAAAGTTGGTGGGGTGGTTGATGTTTGTGACAAATCGCTGATGGCGTTCGGCTCTTGAATGAAGCATTTGATATGTATGTATTTACATAAGGGTGGTCCAATGCATGTGAGAAAGTAAAGTCGGAATTTGTTTGCTCTCGACCCCTAGGATTGTTCAATACCGAAAAAATACACCCCTATTTTTTTATTTTCAAATAAAAAAATATAAATATAGGTCGCTCAAAGCGCTCAAAGTTTTCCATCTATTTTATATGAAAAAAAAAAAAAACTTTCGTAGAATTGGCATACAATTCTTGAAAATCAATATTTTTCAATCGGAAAGCTTTGTTTCTCTCCAGGAGATTCCCAATAATAATGCCTAATTTATTAAATTTATTTGTTTAGTAACTATATTTTACAGGTCCGCAAAAATCCCCAGAAAATACAAAAAGGGGACCAATAAAAAATCTTTAGTATTAAAATTCCGACTCTACTTTTTTTTGGGCCACCCTAACGTTTACATGTCTGTGTAAGTACATACATATGCATGTATGAACGATCTTGGTTAGAAGAGAGTTAAACACATGGCATATTTGTAAAATAATCAACTAATTTGTTGTTGATGTAAGGCAGTTAGTTGCGCTACAATTAGCTGGTGGCAGGGAATATACATACATAAGTACATACATACAAATGTACGCGGGTGTAAACGTTTAATGCTCGCAGTTATACTATTATTATCTGAGGTACGTACGTACATATTTACGTTGTGATTATTTTGTATACTCTCGCAGCCTTAGTTGCCAAATGTCGGCGTGAACGGCGTTAAGGAAAATATTAAAGAAGTATTGAAAACAATAAATATATCGAGAATTAGATTCTCTCTTGTCACTCGTCAGTACTTTTTTAAGGAGATCGATGATCAAATTTTCATTGGCTTTGAGCATTGAATAGTTCCAAAACTCCACCTCGAAAATCAATGCAATGGGTAACGTAGTCGTTGGAACAATAGATGCTTAGATTAAGATTTCTTAGTATCGAAAAGTCAAAATAATTTTTTTTAATTTATGGCAACCATGGCTATAAAATTCATCATTTGAACTCAATCGCAGATCAACGCAGATACGAAAATTTGTACAGCTTAGTCTGCTTGGCGCGATATTTGTCAATGTCATTTCCCTTTAATTGCGGGCCAACTGTCACGGTACCACACAAAACGGTCATATATGTACGGAGGTATGTATGTATGTACAGTCAGCGTCAAATGTTTGTGTACACCTTGTTCTAATATACATACATAATATTCACAATTATTTTCACGAACAATTCTTATTTATGAAAATATAGTAAATATTCGAGTATTCAGTTTAGTAGCCCATTCAATTTCAGTACAATGCATGATCAAAATCTATTTTTATATGGAAGAAAATGCGCAACACCCTCCACAAAAAAATAAAATAAAAAAAAAAAATCAACGGTAATTTTAACGACTTGAAACTTGCACTATGTTTTACTAAAATTTAATGGGTTACAAAACAGCATACATGCAAATTTTCTAAGATTTCCGAAAAAAAATTTTTGATGAAAATTTTAATGAACTTTATCTAAAGTGTGGAACTTTGATTTATATGGTTTTTATCGTAGAATGGACTATATTTTTATAAATAGTTAATGGAAAAAATTGTTCATGAAAATAATTGTGAATATTTTTTAAAACAAGGTGTACCCTTACATTTGACGCTGACTGTATGTATTAGCGCGCGTGTATGCTCTAGCATTTTATTTACACTAAAATGTGGCATTTTGTCAACAACTGTCTCTGCAGGATTTCCTGGTGGCAATTATTTTCGCTTCGCAGCAACACCTTTTGCAATTCCCACAATTTTGGCACCCACTGGAGCAATCTCTTTCAGCATAGAATGTAGATAAATAATGGCTTTGGATTAGGTTCACATAAGTGCTAAAATTGTTGCGCTTTACAAATGCATACACATGCCTGTATGTATGTACCCAATAAACATTTTGGCGAACGTTCGAAAATGATCTTCGGTACTCAATATGAATATCGAACTGAGACCAAACTCATAAACACCCTTAGATTTCCAATGTTCATAGTATACTGGAAATACACTCGAAAAGGCTTATGTGAACCTAATCCGAAAAAAATTATAACCATAGTAAAATCCAGCTCATTCTCAAGCGGAAATATAAGACAAACGCTTTCCCGCATTAAAATTTTAATTCGATAATGTTCTCGATTTCGAATTCATAACGAAGGGGAAATAAATTAGATGACGAAGACTCCGTTTTGCTGGAGAATGGCCTAGTTCTCGATCCGAATACTAACCATTTCCACATTCGTTATAGTAGGTGAGGCTCGAAAAAAATATTAGTTTTCCAATAATTTTCAATTTGTTAACCAAACCCAATGCTAATTGGGTAGCTTTACTCATTGTTATTTAGTATTCATGTGCTGTAGAGTATATTTTATTAGTTATTACGATATATGTACATATGTATGTATATGTAGGTAGGTATGTAGGACAACCAACAGTTAAACCCATTTTTTCGTCAGCTAATAAATTAAAATGTGTGATAAATGCCTCTCTTTTTTTGTAATTTTTTTCAGGGTTACATAAGTTTTTGCTTTGCTCGAATATAGGCCAATGTCAGAGAAGTGAATTGAGCGCTTCACGTCATTATATTTAAATATGTAGCACTATATAGACCGCAGAGAAATTGGCTGCTGAGTTAAATTATCTCAATTGTGCTGTTGTGCTATACCTATACTTACGTTGACCATATTTGCAAGAGCCGAATACGGAACAAAAAATAATTTTGCAAATTTTTTCCACAACAGCTTACAGATCTTAAAACCTTCTCCAATGATCCTAGATGAATTAGTCCTGAAACAGTATCCTTATAGTAACATAAAAAATTTGTAGGATACTTTGCTCGAGATTTCTACCCCGTAAAATTTGTTTAAAAAAACTCGTTAAATTTTATTATAATAAAGTGTAATTTTAAGTCGCAAAGGCTTACCATTAATTTTTGACAATTTTTTTTTTGTTCACGGTGTTCGACCATTTTTATTTGAAAGGGAAGCAAATGAGCCGCACTTTCCACTTGCCACCAATTTTTTTTCTAAAGATTCTAATTAAAAAGTTTGAAATTTTGAAGAAACAGTGCAGAATTAATTTTTATAGTTTTTTGCACAAAGTTGGAAATTTGGTATTATATGGTTTTTGTTAGGAAAAGAGCTTTACTTTCATAAAATAAATAATAAACATTAAATAAACTAAGGAAAAATAGCCAAAACTCACTAAAATATCGAGTACTAATTTTTATTTTGGTCACTGTATGTATGTTTCGATTCGAATCACAAGCATTCCGATTAGAAAATAATAACTGTTTATGGAGAAAATTACGATCATATACCAAAATAACTTAAAACTCGTTCGCAGGCATGCCATTTAATGAGCTGTAAGGACATTCAAAGAAATACCGAACATTTGGCGTCCCGTATAAAATAAATAAACTACCAGGACAATGGGTCAAAAAAGAGAACTGTCCCGTATAATACAGGACGGATGGTCACTAGACTGGGTCGGTCCCCATACAAAAAAAAAAAGTTGCTAATGTCCGCCCCTAAATTTAAAGATTATGTTGAGAGGGTT
>NW_016162961.1:0-8122 GCF_001687245.7 Rhagoletis zephyria | reverse complement strand
CAGGCGAGTTGCCTTCGGCGGACGTTTTAGAGCGACCGGTAATAGGAAATCGATTCGATGGCAATATTACCGGCAATAAATTTGTTTCCGAGGGCGACACGTTTTCTTATTGCCGGCAACAGAAATTGTTTGGTGGGGAATACCTATTTTCGCCCAAAAGTGTGATTGTTTGAAAAATACAAAGTTACAATTTTTACTCAGTGTTCCATAGCATTTGCATTTCTTATCAAACAAAATTATAAAAAAAAAATTAATCAAAAATAACAATAAAAAAATTGTTAAATTTTTATAGTTATTGTATAAAGTTGAAAATGTGGATTTAGATGGCATAAGAAAATTTTGGGAAATCGCGGTTCTTTCTTTTCTTTCTGTATATTTCAAGAAGCTTTTGCAAAACTAAAAGTTTTTACAAATTAGATCGTTTAAACATTTTTCACGGAGTTTAAGCCATATTCATAATAAATAAGTAATTATTTTGGACTTCAGCTCATTTGAAAAATACCATATCGATACCTGAGTGAGAGTACAAGGAGATTACAACTCAAGGGGTGTAATTGCTCTTATTCGGTAGAAGAAAACGAGAGGAAAAAACAAAGATTAAGAAACGAAGAACATTGCCGATCACCCCATGTTAGAATTCTTGGACCTACTCTGACCTCTTAACTTCAGTTAAGCCTTTGGTGGAAATAGGCTATTAAGCAGGTTTGATACGTATCTACTTATATGTCACAATCTGCAGTAGCAGAACACAATACGATTGGCTGTAATGAACCTAAGCAATTTTGGTAACACTCTTTGCTGCCACAGATCGCCAAGGCGTTGGCACCATAATGATCCTCAACTAAGAGAAGGGAAGGACTAAGGGAAGAATGCAGGTAAAGGGCCTTGTTTTGGAATGCAACAAATCTTTCAGGTCGCTGCCTTGTTCTGCTATTAAAGAAGTGTTAATTTTGATATTAAACTCGCCTGCTTGCTTGCATATGCTTCTTTCAACTTAATATCGCAGTTCGATTTCTTGACCACGGTGGCGTATGAGCAACTTTATACCCGAACGGGTATAAAAAGCGACTAGTCACTTTCAAAAAATAAAAATCTCCGCCAACTGCGATTCGAACCAAGGCTCTCAGTTTTGTTAATGTTAAGCGAATACTCTCTCTCTATGCTTGCACGTATTCGATTCGTTTCTTCCCCCGCATGAATTGAAGAATATGTAGCTCAGCCGATACTCAAAATTTTTTAATAAGTAATACACTTACACGCACAAAATCTCAAATTCTTAAACAATATCCTTAAAACTAATTTCTATGAGCATTCCGCTCCACCTACAACACAAATTTCCGGACTCGATGAATCACAGGTCAGTCCACTGGGGCAACTACCGCTGATGCTACGCAGCAACAATGTGCTGTTACATTGCGCAAATGTTGTTGATGTGAGGCAGGTAAATAGTTTGCTGCCATCGCAGACCCCACATCGGCTACGTTGCTTCGAACAATCGGCCACCGCATTCGGCACGCATTTCGCATTGCTGTCGCCGACGCACACATTCGCTTCGGGGCAAGTGAAAATCTGCGAAGTGTCTGCTAGTCCGTGGGAACAGATGTGGAAAGTATTCTCGCTGGCACAGGCAATGCCATTGAGGCCACAGGTGTGACACTTGGCCGACGTCGGAGCGAATACGCAGGCTGCGGCGACAAGGCAACTCTGCAAATGAAACGATTTCGTAATTAGAACTTATTGAAATAAAAAATATTCTCTATATTTGTGTGGCTTACTATTAAGAAAATTTGTGTACAGCGCATTGTGGTTACGCTATAGTCAGCTGGAATCAACTAAATTTGAGATTTCTATTGCACTTAGCTTTATAGTCGGCCACTGTTCTGGGGGAACATTTTTCCCGAAGGTTGGTACATTTGATAACACCAAGCATGCGCATAAAACAAAAAAAAATATTTTGAAAATAATACATTCATGTGTAAGTGTGTATGTGTAAAAAAAATAAAATTAAACTTACCTGCAAATATTTGTATCAGGCAAATCTGTGGATGTGCTTATCGTTCTTGTTAATCTCAGGGATAAACGAGATTTATGATAAAAAACAGCTACTGTACGCTACTTAGCGGTAAACTACTTAATGCTTATCGCAGAAATTGACTTTGCAGTAAGAATTTGTTAGGAATGTTAGTAAAAAATATCTAACTTTGACGGAGTGTGATTCAAATTTGTATTGATATTTGTATCTTCAGATAAGATTTTTTACAGGCAATATTCCACGAATCCGTACGCCAAAAAGTAAGCACTAAACGTTCCGCATTCAAGGTTATTCAAGTGTTATTTCCGAGAAAGGGGAATGCCAACGGAAGTACGTCACGTTTTCGGTCTCAAAGCGGAGAAAATAATCGCCCGTCCCACGATTGAGAGAATACAAAGGTTGCGCCGATCTCGGACCGCTATTCCTCTCTTAACGAATTTGACAGAACCGTTGTTTGCATGACGTCACACTTGTGCAACTTGTTTACGTTTTCTTTGCAACATTTTTTCTTCTTCTTCCATTCTTGCTCGCGTTTTGGCATTTCTCTCTGGCAATTGCACCAGTGTGACGTCACACAAAAGCTATTCTCAAAAATCCTCTCTGATCGGCGCAATCTTGTATTCTATCATTCTTGCGCCCGTCCTCCCTATGTTCAAGGAGATCGTAGCAAAGTTCATGAACCATCCATAATATTTTACTTAGAATAATATTTTCTGTAAATACTATGAGCACACAAACACAGCTATATGTATTTGCTTATGCATAGCTAAGTTTAAGCGAACATATTTGTTTTCCTTAGAATAAGGGGCACGTGCAAAATTTACACATACATACATATATTATACCTACCTCAAAAACATTTACATATAATTGCAAGCTTTCATAAAACCTAAAATTTTCAAGATACATGGCTTTCTTTTCTAAGCATATAAAACAAGCGACACTTTTACCGATTTCAAGGTGTTCACACTTATTCCGGGTTATCATAGGTCACGTCTGCCGCGTGTGGTAGACTTTTCATAAATTTTAGGTGAATAATTCGAGAAACCACTACAAGGAGATGATGGAAAGTTTGTTACTTAAAACACTAAAAATATCGATACGGGAAATGAAATGGGATTGCAGACAGGCACTTTTCAGTTCTAAAAACCAGAAGAATTAACAGAACTATGTACATAGTTTTGGAATGTTGCTTTGTATAACCGGCGCAGAAGTTCTCTCGTTGGCTCACTTTTTGGTAGTACTAGACGATCATGTCCAGGCTTTGCATGTAAAGGCCAATGCTGGCCTTACAAAATACATTATTCATTCTTCATTATATTCCTCCAAACTGAGCTCTACACTGTGAAATGAGGACAGCAACGTCAATTAAATTATACATATTTTCTCAATACTTGGATTGGTTATAATTACCAGTGCACTTAGAAAGATCTTAATGAAAAATTTAGATCATTACATTGGGAACCTTTAGTCATGACTTATGATATACTTTTTATTTAATTTTATTTAATTATCATTGAACACCACCGGAGTATTTTTTATTGGAAACTAACCAATTATATCTCAATGTACAGCGGCTGTAATAGATTGCCGTTTCACAACACAACATGTTAGTGTTTGGCCGAGCTTCTCGTACGATTTGTGGCGTGCGCCTTGATGTTGATGTAGAAATACTTTTTTATTTTGTTTTATATTTTGATGTTGGTCAGAAACCAGGCATCAACCCAGGCCTTGCGGAATGATAGCGCACACTTCTAACCACTACACCATAGCGGCAGCTGCATAGATGATGATAACATCTACTATTCAGTTGCCAAGCATTCGCGAGCTTAAAGCTTCAACCTGTTGGGGCTTTATTGTAGTAAGAACGGAGCGTTGTTTTCATTATTCGGTATTGGCTTATGAATCTTAGCAATTTCTAGTAATCGCTCTCAAAACTAAAGATATAAACTTGATTTTCAATTTGTTTTGGATTTTTTATTAAATTATTCTTCATTTAAAACTATTTCAATAACATTGTAACGTTTACATACATATACATACATACATATATGTGAATGGATTTATATTACATATACCCAAAAAAAAATGCCCCGCATCTAATTTTCAGGCGCTGCCCGATCACACTCTATTTCACCTTCCAACAGACAGTCGTCAACACATATCTCTCCTCCTCTTGTAGCAGCACAAGTAAGTCCTGTGGGACAAGTTCCCGTCGCTACGGTTACGTTGCCATTGCATTGAGCGTAGGTGGTGCGGCTGGTGCAGACAAACATTCCGCTATCCACAGTACAGCCACAAGCGAGGGGCTCACAGTCTGCCGGAGCATTTGCCGCATCCGAACATTTGAGCATTAGACTAGTGCAGGTGCCATTATTGGGGCATGTTTGAACGGTACTATTATCTGGCTGGCTGTTAAAACATAAATAGAATTCAGTTTCACTGATGCATGCAATACCATTTGTGCCACATACGCCACAGCTCGCCGTGGTTTGATGCACCAGCAATGTTGTGGTTGTAATTATGAGGAGCTAAAATGATAAGAAATACATATTAAAGAATACAAAAGTTCATGTATGTATGTATGTACGAACCAAAATTAAAAATGTCGCGTGTTGCTTCATTTTGTTACTGTTCTATTTGCTTTCCACACTAAGACTAAATTTGTCTAAATTCGACGGCCTGGTTTTTATATCACATTTGAGTTGTCGCCACTACGATGCGTAATGATAACGGCACTTAATTCAAATGCAAATAAGATTATGCATACATACATATTTTTGTATACAATTAAGATTATATAGCGAAGTTAAACACAGTCCTGGTGACTGTCGCTATGAAAAAAACTTCAAATGCTAAAAAAAGCCGAAAGTTCTCAAAGAACTGGTCGGCTGCAAGCATGCTGTCCAAATCTGGTCCTACATGTGGAAATCCCAAATAGCAGTGAACTGAATAAAATTTGTTTAAAACGAAAGCTTGTATTTCGAAGTAAGGTAAGGATGTGTAGAACAGTGACTTTTAGAACATAAGTAGTCTTATATCGAACCATTGGAATGGGACAGCCGAACGCTGAATTTATTCCTTCTGATCTATACCCTTAACAACTGTAGAGGGATCAAAATTAATTTATGTTAAGGTTCCCCGCATGGATTCTTCCCTTTGGTACCACAAGTTGGAATCTGTCGGACTTTTTCGGGCCACTCAAGATCTGAAAGAATTTTCAAGTCTTATACTCAAAGTTTCCGCCAGAGTACGGTGAGTTTATTTGAAGTTCAACTCTGTTTTTGTGTTTTTCCTGCCGATTCTCTCAAGTTAGTCGTCTGTCTTATCTCCACATGGCCTTATACCATACTTGATCCATCTGTACAGGCAGCTGGATCCGGCGTTTTGTATGATATAGTCGGTAAGCAGAGCTTTTATATCAGATGTAAGCCTAATTAGGATGTTGCCGAATCGCCTTTCTTTCCGGAACCTTAAAGTCCACAATCTGTATGCAGCTGAATTTTCGATAAAAATATCTATCGGTAACGTTGAGTACCACCTTTGGGCACGATCTCGTCGAACTCGTTACGCTAAAGAAAGCTAACCTCTAAATTCCGCCGAGTATTTAACAATGTAATCCTTAGTAATGGCTAGCCAGACCGGCGCTAAATATGAAAGTATGCTCGCTCTTCAATGTTCAGTCTCGAACTAAGTTTATGCTCGAGAACTACTCCAAGAGGGAACTACGCCCAGTGTGAGAAATCCAGTCCTGTACCTCTGAATGAGTTCCAACATAAGACTTCCATTAAGAAGACTCACCTCCCAATTAATATTAAGCCACACGTAAACCGGTTCATTGGATCCTGTTTAGCGTTTCTGAATAAAATTTCCTACAAATTTTTCTTTCTAGTCAATGTGCTGTGACAAGGCCAGACAAAACTAGATATGTTTTGATGTTTCTAATCGTTACATACCAAAAAATTACTAATTTAATAAAAGATTTTAATTTAACCTTCTACGTTGGACTTCTAATTGTATTTTGTAGTTTAACTAAAAAACATCTCCATGGAAAAGTCAATCACATTTTATACGCCATCACTCACACACATACAAATAAACCTAAACGACGTTTGGTACATGAATCTGTGTAAACTTATCTTTGGCCGTAATCTCATTCCCAAAGTGACATAATATAAATTATGGCAAGTTTTTTTTCCCACCTCAACAGGAAAATTATAAAACCCACAGTTTCAGTTGCTAGAAGTTTAGTTAGAGAATATTTCAACAGCAGAGTTACTCGTACATCCGACACGCAGCGATCCACAACATATTCTCATTATGTGGAAAACAAGTGTAAGCATGAGTTACAGATTATTAAAAAAAAATAAAAATATTTACTAAAACCTTTACTCACCATCACCCTTAATAGTTGGCGATTCTAGTAGCTTTGTTGGTAGCGCCACGGCAAGTCAAAGCCGAATGCAATGTCTGCAACACAAACAATGGCGTCGCTTGCACCACCAACACCACGTTTCAGTTATGTTTTAACGGTAAGTATTTGTTTTCCTTCTTGGATTCTTTAAGAAACGCTATAAATTCTGAATCTTGCATGTGTCTAGGTGTACCACAGGGAACGACGTGGTCTTGTCCCAACGAGGGCGAAGTGTGCACCTCGCTGGGCTCAATTTGTGCAGATGCCGAAAGCAATTCTCTGATTCAGGCTGCTTGCGGCAATACCGAACAATGCGGAAATTGTGAAGCTGTCAACGATGGCGCCTACTCTTGCACCAGTCACACCACATTCACCATGTGCTCAGCGGGCGAAGCAACCACTGTACAAGGCACCTGTCCCAGCGATCAAGTTTGTCTCACATCCAGAGCCAATGAGGGTGTTAGTCCCTGCGTCAATCAGTGTTTGCAGGACATAGACGACATGTGTGACTTGAGCTCGGATTCCACAACGACAACGAGCTCTGTTACAGAGACGTCGTCGTCAACTGCCAGCACTGATTCCACAACGACAACGAGCTCTGAAACAGTGACGTCGTCGTCAACTGCCAGCACTGATTCCACAACAACAACGAGCTCTGTTACAGAGACGTCGTCGTCAACGGCCAGCACTGCGACGTCTTCCACCGTCGAGAATACAGAGTGCGCGAGCAAGAGCTTGGTAGGGCGTTACCCTTATCCAAATGATACAGTGTGTACTAGGTAAGTGCATGCGNTATGCGCATCAATCAGCCACTGTAACGTAATAACGTAAATCCATTCAATTAATGTATTTTTTGTGATTATAGCTACATTTACTGCTACTATAGTGCCGCAGCTGGAACTTTACTCGGTCAAGCAATGACTTGTCCCACTGGCAAATACTTCAACTCGGCTATAAGAAACTGTCAAGCTGCAAAGCCTACTGACTGTGTTTAAATTTAAGAGCCTTCGGATGGCAAATTAATTTTTAGTGGAAAAGTGTGATTAGTTTAAGATAATAATTATAAAAGCAAATAAATATCCTCAGCCCAGTGGACCGATATTTTAATGTTTACGGCTTTACAAACTTGAATTCAACTTGTTACTCCGTTTACATTATCATCATACATTTGTATGCACTGTGATTCACACAAGTGTTCGCATCATAATTTCTTTAAATATTCACAATGTTTCCGAGGTAAATGTTATTCGTTTAATAATCAAAGTTTAAAACTATATGCAAAATTTAGAAAAATTGAAGGAATTTTCATCAAAATATTACACTTTTTAATACTAATTTCCAGAATGTTTTTGGTATGCAGTTTTGTAGCACATAAAATTTTGTTAAAATAAAGTGCAAGTTTCAAGCGGCTAAAAACTCGCGTTAGTTTTTGATATTTTTTTGTTTACTATTTATGCATTTTAATATTAAAAAAAAAATTAAAGTGTGAAGACTTGTTTGAGTCACTGTATATTCTTTTCGTAATCGCCATCATCGTCGATATAGGCATTACCATTATTGATGTAGTTGCGGTTATTGCCATCGTTGTTATCGCCATGAACGTTACCCTCGAGGCTTTTTTTGTGGCTTTTGGTTCCATTATCCATGTTCCTGATCCGGTATTAGTTTTGGAGCTA
>NW_016162960.1:10363-39279 GCF_001687245.7 Rhagoletis zephyria | reverse complement strand
TTTTTTTTTTTGTTTAGTTGGTAAATGTAAAATTAAGTTCTTTACTTTAGCTTACAAGGCACTCCTCAGCCGCATCCAACAACGACAAAACGTACTGACCACATACATTTTGCGTCATGTCCACTTTTGTGCCGTCAGCCAATACACCTGTCGCCGTGTTTCAAATATTACGTTTTTCATACAAATGCAAAACATATTGCAAAATTAAATGTTGCACTCAAATCTGCGCTAATGTCATTTTCATGGTAGGGTTAATTAAAAATTAGCAGACAGTACACGAAAATATACTGAAGTGTATGAAAAAGTGATAATTTATTAAGAAAAACAACAGTGTAAATATACGAGTACAAAAATAGCGCTTGGATGCTGAAAGAATTCTAACGAGCTCAAAGTAGAGCAGACAACGTGCAATTGTACGGTGTGCTGTCGATAATTCTCACCTCTCCACTCAAGGTAATACTTGTCAGCCACTAAGATCGAAGAACTCGAACTTTAAAAGATTAAGACTACACTCGCAGCATCTTTCTGTAGCAGTAGCAGTCCTTTTGGTTTCCCTCTGTAAAACAAGTTTCAAAATTTATTAACTCAGTGAGAGGGGAAACCAGAATGAATGTATTCACACAAAAATTATATATTTAAGTTAAAAATTGTTTAGTAAGTAGGCACTTTTCCGATCAGCTACCGCCTCTATCGAAAAAACTTCTTAAATGACCCGTGAGTTAATTGCCGATATTTATCGACGGTCTTGGTATGGCCATTTCCTAAAATATCCTACACAAGAGTATGCCTGCTATAGAAAAAAAAATATGGTCGGTACTAAATGTCGTTCTCGAAGTTTTGTTCCCCAGAATGCTTAAAAACCCAAACCGAAATGAGAAGAAAACCTTCGGGAGTGCTTTCATAAGAACAAAATTGTCGAAAACGTTCTCAACGGGAAGTGTATAAGAATAAGACCCTGTGGAACTTTCCCAAAGAGAACAAAATGCGGAACAAAAGTCTCCGGAACGGCCTGGCCTGGCTATGAACAAAAAGGTAACAAAAAGCTAAGGATCTTTCTTTCGGAGAACAATTTGGGAACCATAGTCTCAGGAACTTTCGAAAAGAGAACGAAACGGGAATAAATCTTCTCTGAACTATTTGCGAAGAATGGAATCGAGAACAAAGTTTTTCTCATAGAGTTCCATTGGTTAGAAAGGTTTGATTGTTAAAATTAATAAAAGAGGAACTGATGGATAATTATGCAAATTACATAAGTCAACGAAAGACTTAAGACACGAACTTGCAGAGAAAATGAAAAATTGTTCCATAAATGGGCAGTTCAACTTTCCTCTGGCTTAGAATTAACAATCGTGGCTCTCACTGAAACGATTTTTCTTTCCAACACGCAACCCCATCCCAAAGCCCCTTTCGTTCTTAACGTTAAGTTCTCAACACTTTTGTTTTCGTTTGTTCTCCAGCAGAACGTTCCACAGACTTTTTTTCTTATTTGAACCCCCTTGAAAACCTTACCGATACATTCGTTCCCATTTCGTTCTCATTGGAAACGTTCCCGAAAACTTCGTTCTCATTCCGTTTTTCTTGAGAACGTTCCCGAGAGTTTTGTTCTTTACAGAAACGTTCCCGAACCTTTTGTTCTCATTTTCTTCCCCTACCCGTTTGGTTCTTTTGTGGGAATAATTAGTTTTTGATTTTTTTTTTTCTCAATTGAGTTGAACACTCGGGGCAGGCAGAGAAACTTTTTTATGCTTTTCTAACATGGAAAATAGTTTAAAAGGCACCAGTGGATAATTGGAAAATTGATAATTTTTTATACATAAAGAACTCACTCTTTCAACTCATCATTTAATTCATGATGAGCACAGCTGTAGTTCACGTAAACCCAAGAAAAACTGAATTGTTACTGTTTACTAATAAGAATAACATGCACCAAATTTATACTTTCGTCCATAGGCGGCAAGACAACCCCCCTATCATCCAAAGCTAAAATATCTGGGAATTATTCTATTGAGAAACGTAAAGAGAGGGCCTGCATCGCTTATTATTCATATAAATGGATCCTTAGTAGAAACTGGGGTTTAAAACCGAAACTTGTTGTGTGGATTTACACGGCTATTATAATCCTTACCTATGGCGCCCTAGTATGGAGGCCAGTTTCAAGCAAAAAATGCAATGTAAGTAAGCTAAATAGCATACAAAGAGCGGCATGCTCAGGGATAATTGGGGCACTAAAATCCTGCTGTTCAAAAGCACTGAATGTAGTCGTCAATATTATGCCCATTGATGTATACCTAAAGGAAACCGTGATGTATTCGGCAGTACGACTCAGAGAGTCTGGGCTGTGGAGATTGAGGGTCTTTACGCATAGCTTAATCTTAAGAGATACCTCGATAGCAAATAAAACTACGGAGTATATGGTATCAAGCCTCGTTTTTGGCTCGAATGTGCATGAGCCTTTAGAATTGTAGCGACTATCATCGCTAATCGGCCGCTAGGACATGCTTGTAGAATGGGTCTTCCACATATTACAACAGAATATGCCGCAGCGAAGAAACTGTCTTTTGAGTTCTTACATTTTTGCTCCCGCTTCCTTCACTTTAATTAATATTTTCCAGCAGCCTTCAGTTTCAAATGGAGTTAAATGACATTTATGTAATTAAGCGCACAAATATGTAGTATTCGAAATTATTTATGGAATGTTAATCTAAAAAAAATTATGATGAACAATATGCACAGCTTGCTCTATTTGCTATTTGTTGTTGGCGGCTGTTTGTTGTCACAGCTCCCAGCTTCTAACTGTGAAATGCTGCTTACTTCGCGGAAAACACTTCTGCTGAATTCGGAACCCCAACTTTGTCGTTTGTACCATTTAATTGAAACAAGTGTCATTTCGTGCGAACATAATTCCTTCACCCATTCATATTTTTATTACTTTTTCTTCTCGTGCATTATTGTTGTATAAATTTATTTTTATGACTTTTTTTGCATTGTTTCGGCCACCTTTTTTTTGATGGGTTTATTTTTTGTAAACACACTGCAAGTGTATGACGCTGCTGACACAATTCAGCAGTGCGAACTGGTACAACTGGTTTCGTGAAGCGTTTTTTAAGATTTTTTTTTTATTATTTATCTCGGCACTTGACTTGCCTCATTCGTAATCGCTCTAAGTGGCAACTTGTCTGATAGGTATTAAATAAATAAAAAAAAAAATTTGAATGGGTTGGGCTGCTTATCTTTTTTTAAGCCTGTCAGCAGCAACAGCGGCATCTTTTCTACTTAATAATCGCAAATATTAGTTTTCTTCAAAACGAATTGCATTATACTATTTCCTATAAGTCACTAATATTTTTTAATCGGTTTAGAATAATAGACGCAGTCGATTTTTTCACCTATTAGTATATAATGAACATTAATACCTTCGTCGGTCTGGGTGGCTTGCGCGTCACACTTGCGAAAACTGCAGACACATATTTTTATTTACGATTTGACGTAGTTTTGTGCCTTGAGTTGAACATCATTATACTGTTTTTGTTGTAATGTCATTGAATATGTGTCATATAAATCATTGTTTACATAATTAATTAACAATTGCTATTTGCATTTGAATGGCGAATTTGAGGCGCATAAATGCTACAATTAAAGCTGTTTGTTTCAAAAGAGATTTTTCAAAATTTAGGCGGTCGTTTGTAAATAAAGTGGTGGAACAGCGAAATCTCAAAAAGTTAAATTGGCTTGATGGTAGTCGTCGACACAGTTAAAAATATTCTTTAGGGAAATTCAAGCTTCAATTCGTACGAAAAAACGAATGCATGTGACCCATTGTGTCTTTAAGACCCATGAAATAAATACAATTATAAAAGTATTCGTATATCTTATTCCTTTAGCTCTGACTTGAGAAGGTCTTTTTGGAACCAAGCAGCAATCGACATAGTTGGGTTCAGTGTTTCGAAACGACATTTACCGTTCCAAGGACCCATTTTGCGGGCTCGGTAGAAATGGTTCAATAAGTTACTTTAAACCACTTACAAAAAGAATTTCAGGAAAATCCATTAAGAGGTAACAGAATGTGCAGACAGAATTTTAATTGAGTCAGTTAACTTTTTAATTGAGCTACCTCGTTTTTGGTGGTGTGCACACGTGGTAGATTAGCGATACGCAGTCAGCTGCCCGATTAGCTACAGTGATTGAATGTACCAATTTTTCTCGTATCTTCAATCGAGAAAGCTTGGCTATTTGCTCGAATAGCGGCCTGTCGGAACATACTGTAAACGCCTCGTGAGGCTACCACCTAACCTAACCCTTTTACATAAAAAATGGTACAATAAATCTGTTCATAGGCTATAGTCTTTTCAAAATGGAACAGTGTATTTCTTCGTATAAAGTGAGCTCTGTTAATTGATGTTCATTTGGGACTTATCCCAAAGCCGTCCAATGCTATACACAGCACCATGTAAATATGTTTGTAGCCAATAGTTTTTATTTTTTTTTCCAAATATCTTTCGTTTGTATTTGGTTTTTGCCCTTTTTTTGTTTCCTTGGCTCTAACCAATTTAACTATATCACCCGGCCATGCAATTTGCAGTACCATATTTTGTGTGCATTACAATACTTTTGCGAAAAATTGAACTTGCTTGATAATTTAATTACAATAGAAAACATTTCCTTGACTTGCTTAATGAGTAACTAAGCTACGATTCTAATGACGCTGTTTATACTGAGTGAATGAGTGAACAACTGGCGCAAAAACTTACATACATACATACATACACATGGATGCTGCATATTATATGAATAAGGGGTGTGACGAAATTCACAGAAAATTATTTTTTTTATTTTTATAAAATAAACGTATGTATGTGTGTTCTGAATTTATGATCGAGGCTGCTAGAAAAGTGTTTTGAACTCGTAGCAGAAAATAAGCCTTTGCGTGACAAAGTTTTATTGACCATAAAGCCTAATAATCCCTAAATAGGTTTTCAATATTCCGTGATTCCACTTCAGCTGGTTCCTTCCCTCAGTTTACCGTGTGATAAACCCATCGTTTAACCTTTAACGTAACGTTGAATGTTGCGGATCGCCCCTGAGCCGAGATTAGCTAAAAGCCCAAAGAAATATTTTTCACAAATAGCAAGTCTTGACCTTGTCATAGAAAGTGCTCTATAAACTCTCCACCTCCTCCTGGTTCCTGCGGCCACGACAGAAATCGTTAAGTGTCTTGAAATGATACCGACCACTGTACTAATAATGGAAGGTTCAATTCCTATGAGATTCTTTGATCCTTTCTCATTGACCACATTTGCTTGGTAAGGGAACAAGTTGGTTCCTTCGTTCGCTGGCCAATTCATTGAAAACAGATTACAATCGGTGTCTACACGAAGATAGGGACGCCTGCATCATGCCCAGAGATAACTGAGTGACAGTTCCCTCTTGCAAGCTCGTCTGCCGCGCAGTTTTCTGGTATTTCACTGCGCCCGGGTACCCATCACGTCACGTCAATATAATTTTTGGCGGCCAGCTCGTTTAAGGTAATCCTGCATTGGGCAGCAACTCTCGAAGAAGTGTTGCTACACTGTAGAGATTTAATCGCTGCTTTGCTGCCAGAATAAATGGTGATGGATTATAGAGAAGTTGCGGCCTCGCTAATGACTGTTAATTCGGCCTGGAAAACGACACAGTGGTCAGAAAGCGGCAAGCCAAGGTCCAACTTCCTTTCGAGAATTATACCGAAGTATTTAACCCCGTCGGATAGTGCAAGCCCTACACCATTTAGAATGGGGGCTGAAGGATGTTTATGATAAATTTCCGTAGATTCGAGCGTCTTAGTAAACTACACTAAACAGGTAATATCAAGTGCATGCTTGCCAGGATTTGAACGTCAGCCACGAGGCAGACTTTCTCGCGACAACTGTTATACAAAGCGGCTTCATATAGGTATTCTTTGGAAGATCCAGGTGCCTCGCGGTGTTCCAAGCTGAAGTATTAGCAATCTCAACCTGTGTCAAATTAAACCTTTGACAGGCAAAGCTGTCCTGCAGATCGTCTTTGTATAACAAGATTATCAAATCCAAGCCTGCTAAATACTTATTTACTTCTGATTTTTGCAGCGAGAAATACGAAAATACTGTTCTCGTTCTCAGACCACTATGAGGACGAAGGCAACGACATCGCCGGCTAGACGGTATGAGTGGGATTCCTAACATACTTTGTGGGCTCGAAACCATTTTGTGGATTCATTCAGTAGGTCTTCTTCGAGTGCCATAATTACTAAATTGGTATAGTCAGAACCCAATTGGTACTGGCGAGTGATAGGGCGCCTAAGACAATCCGTGATATTCGCCAATTCATTAGATGAGAATAGTATTATTCTGTTAAATGGAACTTATATCAGTTTAGTTGCTGGTTATCTAAATGAGCGAACCATCTACGTTTTCATATGCAATAAATTGGTCTGACCACAGCATGACTAGGTTCAGACCCCCTAGGCATGGCATGGTGTATACTACTCGAGAATGAACAAACCCTTTTGCATACTTAATTTACCGACCTCTCGCGCTACATTTTCGTTTCATACCGGGAGCGATACCTGAACTACTCACATCTCGCTGGATTAATTTACCACCCTTTATAATTGCGTGATTCTTGAAGTCTTTGCACCGTGCAAACGCTCTGCAAGACTTCGTGAAATCCCTAATATTTATTGTGAAATTAGTTTTGTTCTACGCAAATTTTTCATACACATTTCTATGCGCCACGAAGTGCCCAACTAAATTAGATGCATTTTCATAAACTACAAACAAACAAATTAATTTATACATATTTCTTCATAAGCAATTTTCGCAATAACTCAAGCGGCCAAGCAACCAACTGACGCTGCCTGCCTCACTGGCTGACTTTGTGAGATGAGGTGTTATAATAACAAATCATTATGGCAGGGCTAGAAGAAGAAGAGACCTCCAAACGAAGACACAGAATAGCTGGCTGTTTGACGTACAGTTGGACGTAGAGACAAATCGACCATAAAGTTTACAGACAATGCAACAACCCTGCAATAGCGACAGCCACGACAAATAAAGGCGGTGTCTGTGGTGGCGCAGCCGCGGCACGGAGGGGCGTGTTGAGTTTTGCCAAGGCCCAGATATACAGTGCTCATTATAATGTACTTGTTGGCGCATCTAACTGAAAATAAATATTTTATTTAACAATAGAAGTTGGATTTTTTTCTTTATTATAATTATTTTATTTTATTTTTTTTTTTTTTGATTGGCTGGCGTGTCTGTAACAAGTTTTGCAAGCAACGCTGAAGCCTAGGAGGCGAAGTAGCAGAACAGCGCAGAGCAGAGTAGGGCAGTGGAAAGGGCATAAGAAGAAGAGTCATGCATTTTTAATTAGACAAACGGCGACAATAATGACGACTAGCAGGCAAAAAACAGAAACTAGCTGGCTGGCTGGCTGGCTGGCTGGCTGGCTGGCTGGCTGCCTGGCTGGTGAGTGAGTGACACCTTTGCGCCATTTTTCCTCTTCTTTTTTTTTGTTGTTTCAAACTTTGCTGCAGCAGTTGTTGCATACGAAAATAGCAAGTGCAGTTGCAGCAGCAATAAGAACAAGAAAAAAGCCAGTGCAGCCAATGAGAACAATTGAATAAAAACAAAGGCAGCGGCAAAATGGCAAAAAAAATGCCAAGAAGTAAAGGCTTGCGAGAAAAATGAAGCAGCTAAAAAGAAATTGAAAATTGAGTAAGAAGTGAAGAAAAAAATCAAACAAAAACCAAATTGTAAACGACCCAAAACTATAGTCATGATATGCACTTGACTGAAACTAATTAACCAAAGTGTACGAATAAATTCAATTAACAATGCGCTCCTCACAACCCAGCATCGCATGCAACGAATAGAAGAGGGCGCGGGTAGGACCCTTTATGACCAGCAAACGCAGCGTACTGAATTGTGCATGAACATAGTTGTACTATTTGCACCGAAGAGACGAAGCAGGAGAGTAGAAGGAGGAAGCAAAAGCACGTCAAGGAAGGTGGCATTGTCAGCAAGTGGGCTGTGCTGACGGGTTAAATAATTCACACACACACACCCAGAAAAAGTGCCAGCGGCAACAGAATGACATCAACAGCAGCCGCTTGGTGGTTCGGCAGGAGAACAGCGGCAATGGGAGTGGCAGCAGCAACAGCAACAGCATGCCTACCCCGACGCCTGTACATATGTATGTGTTGATACTCCAAAGAAAATCGTTTACCCGCACGCTTATATGTGCAGCTTATCTGTCAATGCTACACTTATCCCCCTGTCCATTACAGCAACAGTCGTCGCCAAAAGTCACAAACATTACTTTTCACTTGCCTGCCGCCGCCCGGTCCCCGGTCCATTTCCCGTTGCATTCAGATCTCCTTCACATTGCATTCACGCCATTTCTTCTGCCCCGCTTCTCTGTTAGTTATTCACTTTCGTTATTCCTCGAAATCTTAAATTACTTTTGGCTGCACTCTCTTGCAGCGCAGTAGATGAAACCAATGTAATTTCATTGCAAAGTTGTTTGTGAAATTTTCCAAATTTTTTCTTACACTTATTTTTTTTTTTTGCGGGGCTAAACTTTGTCGGAAATTTCTGTGTTCCACCAACTTTTTGTGGGCTGCAAAAGCGTTTGGCATACGCTGGGTGTTTAAACGATGGTTGCTGGTGTAATTGTTGAATTAAGAACATGATTTTCTTATTTGGTTTTAATCATTTCATTACATTTAGTCGTCGGCTACGAGAACTCTTACTATGAACTTACTTTATAATCGTCGGAAAACACGTAATAGTGTGTGCTCTTCCTTTCATTACTTCATTAAAACATAGCATGAACTAATTGGTAGTTTATGCAGTTCTTCACCCAAAAATACTCTGCATTCTCTCACTGCGCACATAGCGCTTCATAGCGCAGTGGACTCTATCCGCTGTTCTTGTAACGGTGAATGCTGCTGGCTCGTTACGGTTCCGTAGACCCGACTGTTGGCTGGAAACCCGATCTGCTCTTTGGTGTCGTCTTCGCATTAGATTTTGACTTCAAATCCTGATCACAATTCCAGCGGCTGACTTACATTAACCCTTTCAGGACTAAGGGAAAAATGTTTCCGAAAGAGTTTCTCTACAAATTAGAAAAAAAAATATTTAAAAAAAAATCAGTAATAGAAAATAATAATAATAATAATTTTTTTTTATAAAAAAATACATTTTTAACAAAATCTTTTTACAATAATGAAATGCGTTTTTAATAAAAAAATTCTTAATACAAAAGTTATTAATAAAAATTCTTTAAGGAAAAGGGTGTAATTTGTAGAAAAGAATATATTTTCTGAAAATAATATCTCGTAGGAAACAAAATTTTTTTAGAAAAAAATGTATCAGAGAATAGAGAAAAATTAGTCTTACTAAAGCCGAAAAATTTATCGAGAGAAGTTATTTGTGGCGAAAAAAGATTTTTCGGGAAAACATTAAAAAACTTACCACAAGTTGAAAAAATATAAAAAAATCAGTTATGGCAACTAATAAGTTTTTGGAAAAATACTTTTTTTAAAAATCTATATTGTAAAAGAATAAAACGAACTTTAAAAAAAAAATCTTTAGATAAAAACTATTTCTTGGAAAAAAGAACTTGTAAAAAAAGAGTATAATTTGTAGAAAAGAATACTTTTTCTGAAAATAATATCTCATCTATAGAAAAACAGTTTTTTAGAAAAAAATGCATTATCTACGTAAAAAAGATTATTTATACTAAAAGCAGAAAAAAAGTTCGGTCCAAACTATTTTTTTGTGGCGAAAAAGTTTGTTTGGGAAAATGTTAAAAAAATTTAAAAATTTACTACAAATTGGAAAAGGAATATTTGAAAAAAATCAGTTATGGAAAATAATAAATTTTTAGAAAAAATACCTTTTTAGAAAAATCTTATTTTCACAAGAAAAAATGCACTTTAAGAATCAAATTTTTTAATCGAAAAATATTTCTTGAAAAATCGAGTATTTAGGAAAATGTGTTATCTTTAGAAAACATATGTAAATATAATTATCTCAAAATAATTATCTCATCTATAGTAAAAATATTTTTTTTTAATGCGTTACTTAGAAACAAAACTTTTTTACTAATAGCAGGAGAAATTGGCGAAGAAAATTGTTTGTTAAAACATTAAAAAAAATTCTATCGCAAATCCAATAAAATTTCATTAAAAAAAAAAAGAATAATATAGAATAGATAATAGAAAAAAATTCAGAAAAAAGCAGAAAAAATTATTGAAACAAATCAATTTTTTTTTTGCAGCATGAAAAAATTCTCCTAAGAAACAATTTGATGTTCAAAGGCGGCATAATACTGCAGATGTCCGTATGTATTTGATTGAGAATATCGAGGCTACGCGAGAAGTTCGGTCGAGCTCTTAGTAAAAATAATTATTTGCAAACTCCCTCTTTGTAAAATTATTGTTGATTCCGATCCGGATTCAATTTCGCAAAAAGTGTCCGGTCTCCAAAAATTACATAATATACCCCAGGCTATTAATCTTGCCATGCCTATAAGTTTTGAACTACCACTAATTTCGAAAAGTATATGAAAAAAAACTGGTTGAGCTTTTTTTCATAATTTAATTCTTTCCGCGCAATTTTTTTTAATTTGTCATTAGAAACTTTCTTTTTTTCTATCAAGTCAAACCCAATACTCTTTCATACAACTTTGATTAACTTTTGATAATTTTTTCACCACTCTGACACTTAATTTAGTGACAATTCATTTCAGTAGCTTCTCAAAGCATTCACCATAATCGTGTGAATTGAAATCCGCAAATATTTTTCATGGATTCCAGTACAAATTATGAAAAAAAAAATTGCCAAAATCGCGACTCTCGCGAGATTATTGCATCGTCTTGCATCCGCAATGTGATGCGACTGCTTTAATAAATATGCAATGTGTCACATGAATACGTGCATACATATGTGCTGCAGTATTCACATACAAGTGCGCAAATACAATGAGCGTCAAAAATAAGTGTACCCTAGCGTTTTGATGAATTTATTTATTTATATTTTCCATAACAATTTTTTTTTTATTGGTCATTCAACAGCAAAAACCACAAGAATCATTGTTTTAATTTCGTAAAGAACTCGAGGAAAATGCAAGAAACATTAATGGAAATTTTAAAATTTTCAAAACGATTTCTTAGAAAGTTTTTTAGTATTCAGTTTTGTAGCCCATTAAATTTTAGTACAATAAAGTGCAAGTTTCAAGATGAAAAAAAATTGCCGTTGTTTTTTGGGGAATTTTTTCTTTGAAGGTGTTGCGTACCTACTTTACAAAAAAAGATTGTGTTTATGCGTTATATGGAGGGAAATATAAATATGTACATAAAATCGTCAAAACGTCAGGGTATTCTTATTTTCGACGCCCACTGTACATATCGCTAGCTTATTATGGAAGATTGCTAAGTCAACTTTTTACGAAAACTGTTTTTTTTTTTTGATAAAATTAATAAGAAAAATTAAAAATGCGTTATCCCCAAAACGATGAAGGGTGATTGCTTTATTTCTTCTCTTTTTGTTCACAATGAAAGGCAAAATTGCTAAACGCAAAAGAGCTACAGAAAATTCGATATGACTAAATTAAACACGAAATATTTTAATTAACCTCGGAATCTTTTAAACCGTATGGATTTTTAACTCTCAGAATGTTGTTTGCAAAATACATATAGAAAATGGCTATTAGTAGGTTTTTCCTTTGCCGTTGAATTTGTGAAAAATTAACTTAACAACTTTTTGCTCTAAGCTAGCGATATGCTGCATCCATACCGCAATATCTTAAGAAATCGAAAAAATGCACTTGAGAAGTGCTCCAAAAATGCATATGCGCTGACAATGCAATACAACACTTTTGTATACGATTGTTGTTGCTGTAATTTCAATTTGATTGCATACAAAAAAAAAATTGCAAGCCATTTTTTTCATATCCTCATATTTTTCATTTTGACGACAAAAACAAGCAGCATCTATATCTACATACATATCCACGTAGGGGTGCATACATTCATATGCATCTGATATATCCGCCTTCGACTTGGCATCATACATACATACCCGGTCGGAAAAGTTGTACTGCATTACATGCGTGATAAATAATATAATGTATTTCTTATTCGTTCTCGATAATATGACTGCTAACCATGTAATCAGCATTCTAATGTATTCAAAAATTTCCTAAAAATTTCATATTAAAACACATTAATTTCTCGATACTAGTTAATGCAAAATTGAATGCCCCACTTTTCTTGNAAATTTCCTAAAAATTTCATATTAAAACACATTAATTTCTCGATACTAGGTAATGCAAAATTGAATGACCCACTTTTCTTGGACATCGGCTTGGGAAAAAAATGCATTTTCGAATGTGAAAAGGGTTGTTTTACTGATTATTTTTTCGATTACTATACATTACATTTTCCAACTGGGTACATATGTTTGTAGTGTACATACATATATTGCTTGCTGCAGCTCATTGCAACATATGTTGGCCAATTGTCGCGATCGCACCAATGTCGCTGGCGGCACGGTTTTTCTAGGCTGCACATGATTTTTTTATCATTATTACATACATATACATATATGTTCATATGCACATGTGTATGTTTGTGTGCCATATTTTTCTCTTACATACATTCGGTTTCTCACATAAATTTTCTCATGCCTTTTGTTTTACGTATTTCAAGCCTTTGAACTTACCTAGGTCCCATTTTATCGTCGTTACTTATCTTTTTTTAATTGCATTTTTTATCCTTAAGAATTTTATATTTTGGATTTTTTACTTTATTTTTCTGTTATTTGCACGACTATTTCATTTGCTATGCATGTTATAAAGTTGCTACCAAAAGTTTTAAAAGTCGAAGCTATTTTTCGCAATGCTGCAAATTTTTGAAAATAATTTGGCTTTTCTTTCCAACATACTGGGTTAATTGGAAGTTTCAACATTTTATTTAGCTTCATCCTTTGGAAATTAAACTTCCATGTACCAAAGTAAGAATCAGAAAATCCCCCTAAAGAATGAAGTTTTTGAGTTGTACTTGTTTTATGATTAATAAACAATGTTTTGGTTTCCAGCGATGAGAGGATTATAGAATTTCTTTTTTCGACGAAGTAAAGTTGGTTTTTTTTTAGCAATCGCTTAAAAATCATCATCAGAGTTTCTCGCTGCCTAATTATTGAGTTCTAAGTATTTGAATATCTCGGCAAGTTGTTAGTCTGTTTCTCGTTCTCTAATTAAAATCTGAGTACGCAAGCTACCAGAATAACTTTTATGACTGCAGATTTCACAGCCCTCGTGTTACAATACTGCAAAGTAAAATCGACTACCTAGCTTTCAGAACGTCAGAAACAACAATACGAATTAAGTTGATGGAACAAGAGAGTTCTTCTGTATATGTACATATAAGATGAGCTGCATTCCGGTTAAGATCGCTGACTATTAACATGACTCCAAGCCCGAGCTTCGGATAGTTTCTAGGCACTAAAATAAAAGTGTATGGTTTATAGGTGGTGTCAAGGTGCTAAAATCACGACACGCATCTACATGGACGGTCCCAAAATTGAAGAAGGCGTGGTAACTGTGGTCTATTCTTCTTAATAGGGCTCGGTAATTCTTTGAAACTACCGCAGTACCATAGCGACTTTGAAGCTGAAGTTTAGCGGTGAGCAGGCAGTGCATACGTTACTGAAGGATAACGCATCTCTTAAGCGATTCAGGCGATATTCAACGCAGGTTGAAAAAAATATACTTTATATCGCTTAAAATCGTACATCTGCATTGTATAGAGTTTCATGAAAAGGCAGACGACCCAATTTCACCCGAAGCACCTTGAGATCCCTTTAAGGACGATAAATCAGCAGCATATGAGAACCAGATAGAACTGGGGTCATTAGTCGGTGAATTTTAGGCTCACAGTTGGAGTAATAACGGGCATTGTCTGGAGTAGGCACTTACAGCGGTCGAAGAAATTATAGCCACACCACAAGTTTTAACATATTATATTTTTGGTTATTTAATTTTTGCCATTTTTTATAAAAATAATGTTCATTCTTTAACAAAACCAGTGTAAATTCAAGTTTTAAACTTTGTGTAATATTAAAAAAACAGCACACTTTGGTAAAAATTTCATGGAAAGATTTTGAGTATGCAACCAATTGAATTCTAGTAGAATAAAGTACAAACTTCAAATGGTTAAAAATTACCGCTAATTGTTTATGTATACTTTTTTTTGTTCTTGTCAAAAATACAATTTTTTCCCATATAAAAATAAATTGTGTTTATTCGTTATATGGAAGCAAATGACCTTACGAAATTGAAGTAAATAATTCTCTGTGAGAGTCCAATGCCTAACTTACGAAAGATAGATACATAGAATAGATATGATATATGTAAGTTTGACTGTCAGGCCTATTCGATGTAGTTAATTTCGGCCTCAGGGAGATAGCTGATCTCCACCGCTTTTTGACAAGCTTAGTCAGAATGAACTTAGATCGCCACGCAGACTACAGGTTACACCAGTATTTGTCTTACTATGCGCATGCTTACAATGGAATATGATCGATAGGATTCAAGCCGATTTTACATTGATATAGGATCGGCACAGTGTCGGTTAATTCTGGAGGAGTGAATTACTAGATGAAAATAATGACACTGGTTTTAATTTGAAACTGCTTTCCGAAAATTGGTATTTTAAAATAGAGAATAGACATTTTTGTTCCGCTTTTCAGGTTCTATAAATTTTTATAATAAACTACGACCCGCTTGCAGAATATCCAGAGTTAAATATGTAAATAGAGAGTTAAGTGTTTGCCGTGTAATCCCTACACCGTGCAAGGGCTTTGGAAGACTTCTTGAATCCTCCTAATATTCAGGTCACAAACAGTTTGTCACTTTGAAATGTAGACGAGGCATTTTAATGTACGACTGCATAGCTGCGTATTTACCGTTTTTATTTACTTGCTTATTCACTTAATACAATTCCGTTCGTTGTGTTTTCCTTTTGTTGGTTTTAGTACCTTAATGTGCATACTTTATTTCTTAATTTATTTACTTTTGACTGGCGTGTGTTTGCAGTTTTCGGGTCATTTTCGTAGTAGGTATTATTAGATTTACACATGCATATGTTTGTGGGTATGTATGTGAGTAGTGACGTTGGGCATTTGCAGTTTATATTACTTACCTAAAGCGAAAATTTATTTAAAAAAAAAAAATCAAACTAGCCCGATACAGACTCAAAAATAACTAGTTATTTTTGGAGACAAAAAATAGCTAGTTTGCATAAAATTGTAAATAGTCGGGCTGCATTCTGTTGAACGTACCGAAAACTTTGGTTCGTTGATAGGGGCTAATTTTAGACTAGTTTGGCACTAACTACTGAACACCAAACAAAACAAGTAAAGAAGTATAAGTTCGGGCGAAACCGAACTATATACATATACCCGGCGCACGTATTAAATATCGTTTTTCCCAATGTCAAATAGTTTCGATAATATGCTATGAGATATTGAAATAATTGTAGCAAGTTTGGTGGAAATCGATAAGGGGGCTATCAATATACTATGTAAAGGTGGTGCCACGCCCATTTTCCCCAAAATTTCCCTAAGTAGCATTTTGTGCTGAGACGTCATTGTATATATCGATTTGGAGTAAATTATCTTAAACAGTTACTAATTTATCACAGTTCTTGTATTTCATAGTGAGGCTCTAAATAATGTTCATACCGGGATTGGTGAAGGGACTACAGGGATACAGCATTTCATCGTAAGTGGGCGGTGCCACGCCCATTTTCAAAAAATTTCATAACTGTCTTATTTTATGCCAAAATTCTACTTCGCATACCAACTTTCAACAATTTGGATCCAGTATTTACGGAAATATCGCAGTTTTTGCATATATCGAAAATACCAATAAATGGGAGGTGGGTGTGGTTATTGTCCGATGTCGCCCCTTTTAAATTCCAACCTACCTTGGAAAAAGGGAAACTTACTTACCAAATTTCGTGGACATATCTCAATTTTTTCTCGAGTTATCGTGTACACGGAAAGACAGACGGACCGACGGACAGACATGGCTTAATCGATTTCTCTTTTCATTCTGAGCATTTGTGTATACAAACAACCGGCTGTTACAAACAACTGTTATGCGAACAAAGTTATATGCAATACCCTTGTGCACAAGTGCGCTCGGGTATAAAAACGAAGAGAAATGTAGTGTTGTTCCACCAGTGTTGTAGCGCTAGCATCCCAAACTGTAGTACTTAGCTATGGAGTATGTAGTCCTAAAATTTGATCACGTTTTTGCTACAATTTTTATTTATTTTTTAGTATTATGGTAAAGTGTAAAGATAATTTGCTTCTCAGCTAGATGGTGAAGTTCTCTACTTTTTCGAAATTACTGCTGTCAACAGTGACGAGAGTCAGGAGAGTGACGCCTCCCGAGTTCTCTATCTGTGTTGTGGCAGGAGATACTTTTTCTGGTCTTCTTTCACCTTCGCAATGCAATGGTTGCACTTATAGTGAATTGACACGGCTCCTTTCCATTTAAGGGTCCTGTCATTCCAAACGCATACCATCAAGCATGCACAAAGATCTCATCCGAGTTTTATTTTTGTTTTTGGCTTTCTTAAAGGGCCCTTACACGATACCAGCATGCTGGCGCTATAAATGTTGGTGCCCGCCGATTGAGAAAATCCTGAGCTCATTTAAAGGACAGAGTAGAAATAAAGGGCGAATAACGGTATAAAATAATGGATTATACTTTAAAACAGCGGTCGGCATACTAACAGATTCAAACGATTCAAAACTCAGACTGTGTGCGTTAAATGCACTGCTCAGCTGCCGCTCTTCGTATACGTGTGAAACACACATGTGCTCAGAGAGCGCTGAGTGAGCTAGGGCCTGCCGACCACTGCTTTAAAATAAAGAACGAATGGTCAGCGCACGTAACTATAGCGCACTATCCACTTTTCTCTCGAATTCTGAATGTCAATTTTCCTACAGGGCCTTTACAAAGCTGCATGCATTTTGTACTAGCAGGAATACATACATTCAACTGTGTTACCCCGTTTTCATGGCTTCTCAATGGCATTTTGCCAATTATTGTGTAAAAACTGTAATTAGCTTGTTGTAGCTGTACTTTTGTTACAACAAAAACGAATAATCAGTGCGCCACAACAAATAATGCATGCAATGCATCTTACATATCTATGTACATGTTTATATGTATAGCAGCTAAGCAATTTGCTTAGATTTCTCCTTACAAGTAGCGCATAGAAACCAGTACTTGGATGCGCAAGCATGAAGGCAAACATTCGTACATATCTACATACATACATATATACATACATACCTACATACTTTCATGCATGCATGGCTACATATAAATCTCATGTAAATATTTAAAAATTTACAGCTACATATGTATGCGCATAAATACATACACTTTTGGCCACGCAAACTTTTCCACGAGTTGTTTTTCTTTACTAGGTAGAACTTTGGAAATTAATAAAAAAATATATTTATATTTTTTTAATATGGTTCACATTGTAACGAAACTATATGCATATCTAAACAAAAGTTTCAAAATTTGTACAAAATTGAGACAAATTCATAAAAATTTCAACTTTTTTATACAAAATTTTTCGAAAATTTTGAGTATGCAATTTGATAAATAGCCCTTTTATTTCTACTATAATAATGTACAATTGTACAAAATTCTTGATGACTTAAAAATTTTTTCCATGTAACGCATGCTCGCATTTTTTATACGTAAAAATGTGCAACATCGTTTGGAATTGGAATTGTCAAAAATCAACCAGAATTTTGAGCTAGTTCAAACTTCCACTTTATTAAACTAAAATAAAATGGACTATAAAACTGCATGCCCAAAGTTTCCCTAAAAATTTGTATTAAAAAGTTTGAAAATGTTATTATTTTTCCAAAATTTGTTTACAAAGTTTGAGACTTGTATTTATATAGTTTTTGTTACAGTGTGATCTATATAATAAAACAAAAAAAAGTTTGTTGATTATAAAATTTTAACTAATTTTTTCAAAGCCGTGGTAAGAAGTATATCTATATTCAATCTCATCTGTTCTTGTACGATTTACGTACCTTCCTCTTTTTATTGGCAATTTTCTTCTTGTAAATTATTTAGATTTATTATTTATTTATACACTAAAGCGCTCGTTTCTTTGCTATTTACCCTTAAATTTATACATATGTAAGTGTAGTACGTGTATTTGAATACGATTTGTGTAGATAATTTGTATGCTTACACATTTGTACTTTTACTGTTATATTATAAATATACATATGTACATACCAGACATCTGCAGCGGGTGCATGATTTTCGTGTATACTCGATCATCTAACAAAACCCGCTTTGCATCGTTCTCTGTATACGAGCAGAAGTATTGTTCGTTATCGACTGAGCTCAAGACGAACATGTTGGCCACAACACCCGATTGCTTTTCATACATACTTGATTGGGTTCGGGTGCTTTGCAGCTCAATATACCCGGGTGTTCGAGTTTCAACCCGAGTGTGCACAAAATTTTCTTGATTGGCTTATGACGTTTTTGTTTCTACAAAAAATGTTGCCTTCTCATCGCGGTGCTCTTAGTTTTTGTGCGTAGAGGGTAAAGAGAAGGTTGAATTTTTCGGTAGTTTGTTTAAGTGTACATTTAACCATTTCTTATATTTTTGCTCATACAAAATGCGGCATCACGACGCCTACATCCATTTAGGTATAAATGTGTGTAGATCGGCAATGCCCAAGCCCTATACACTCGGTGCACATTTATTTTTTGTAAAAGTACTTATGTACCTACATAGTTTTAGGCTGTGTTCTAATATATACACACACAGCTTTCCACGCGAAACTATACGAAATAGATGCAAAAACATTTTTGTCTACTTCGCTTCTAATTTTTTCATTGCGTATGCACAAGCACAAAGCAACAACATTTTCGTATGCTTTGTGGGAACATATTGGCGCCAGTTACCTTCAGCGTAAATTTCTTTGTTGTCCTGCATTTTATCGCAATGTTCGGGTGTCCGTTTCATTGTTACACAAATTTTCGGGTTAGCTGCGGGTGTCCGAGTGTGGTGTTCGCTTGTGCTCAATTTATAGCGAGGGTGATCGAACAGACTCGTTCGTAACCAAAGCAGCTGTCGGGTATGCATCTCGATCGAACACATAGTAGCCGAGTGTGGCGTTCGCTTGTGCTTGATTTTTAGTGAGTGTGATCAAAAAGGCTCGATCATACTCAAAGCTGTTCTCTGGTACATACATATATACAAAAACGGTCACAGACATGCATTGCATATATCACTGCTTACTTAGGAAAAATTTGTTTGAAAAAGCTTTCATTGTAATTTATTTGCACTTACAGGTTAAATACTAAGTATATTTCTTGCTGTTCTTTTTTTCCTGTTTGTGCATATGCTGTTGTTTATGTGTCTGGGGCATTTTCGAAAATGCAAACATAAATTTACAAACAGCTCTTATTTATCTGTTAAATGTAAGATTTTCTACGTTTTACTTATTTTCTAAGCATTTTCAAATGTCGTAAAAGCGCAATAAAGAATTTTTATTAACTCGTAAGTGTCGACTGTAAATCAAAGATATATTCGAAATTGAATTGAAATCACAATTGGCTAATTGTAAAAGTGGCTGAAATTGTAGATATATGGCCGTTTTTGGAAAAATTTAAATGAATTGCAAAGCAAGTATTCATTGATTACTTTAGAACCAACGATTGATAGCGCATAATTACTTCCTAAGTAAATCGTAGCCGCCAAATCACCGAAAGGTTCACAAGAGCTCTGCCCAGTTAGTAAAGTGGATTTGGACAAGGAATGTTAATCCCGGGATCCCGAGATCCCGGCTTTTTTACTTGCCAAGAATCCCGGGATTTTCGGGATTTTTTAGTTTGCATTGATGGCAATAATAGAAACTCCTATTCTTGACCAGTGTTGGCTATATTTCCTTTTTCAATTAATAATTAATATTTTTTTTTGTAAATTTCTAGCTCATTATATGTACATATATACACCACGCGGTAGTAAATTTCAAACACAAATATCAATATATTCGCAAAACCATGAGCCAAATATAGTAAATTTGCGTTTTTAGTTTTTCACTCTGACGTCAGTAATTCAAAAATGATTTAAAAAATTCAGAGAAATGTGCTTAGAGAAGAAGTATGGGCATCAAATTAAAGGGGGAATCCTGTAGAATTTTAACAGATTCAAGTTTCTGGTGCAGAAGGGCTGGTGAGTATTGAAAATGTCCTTTTAAAATTTTATCCTTGAAATTTCGCAAAATTTGTTTTTGAAAAAATTATATGTTAAGGACTTATATAAGTTCGATAACATCCTCGAATTTCCTTCTTCTAACTTTATCAGCTTAAATTTACCCATTCGTCCTTGTGAAACCAAAAAATTTTAATTTTTTTAATTCTAAATTTCCTATTGCATTTGGTACCCATATTTTTATTCTACATTGCATTGATTTTTGTTTTTTAGTAATTTTTGGAATTAATCATATCTTTGAAATTACAAAGTCCTTTAAATTAAATCCTGATGTCAGAGAGAAAAAATAAAAAGACCACTTTAAATAAAAAGTAGGTTTCAAACGCATTTATTTATTATTTATTTCATGGTAGGAGAGCTTCTCAAACAATATAGAAGCTATTTTTTCGGATTTAAGTTGCAGAAAAGTAATGAATATCTAAATGCCGGGACTAATCCCTGTATCCCGGGGTTGTAATAACGGCTTCCGGAAAAAGCTTAAAAATTAGGATCCCTAATTGGGACACCTTCCTCGTCTTATTTCCATGAGCCCCAGAGCTTCAATGCTATGGCCACTCAGCTCTCCGGATCTTAATCGGTTGGATGACCATATATGGGGCGTTGTTGAAGAAGGAACAAATAAATATCGCTATAATAATACCCTTGAATCGCTAAGAGCAAAAACTATCGGCAAAGTATTGAAGCTGTTATTGCCACTGAAGGCCTATAAGTCACTTACACGACTCTAAAAATGTCAATTAAATACAATAAATTCTTTAAGAAATGTACGAATTTAAAAATTGGTAATATTCTAAATGCATTTCCATAATGATTACCCTGAGTTGACTAGACTTGAAGCCTACCACAACTGTGGCCCGTTTATCTGACCGCCGGTTTCATAGCCATTTCTCTCAGCGCACCCTTTACTCCTGCGAGTGTTGCTCTATATTAGAATTAAAACTACAATGTCTTGGAGTAAGAAATCTAATATCCTTCCTATCCAAAGTAGTATAGCCGAATGGACTGCCTACAAGGGCTCCTAACGCTTCTCAGTTCAGAGCTCGACCTCACTAACTCTGGCCCTCGACTAACTCACTAACTCTGGCCTTGCGTTTTTAAGCGCAAAAAATCCACCAGTCAAAAAGTGGCTTCGTGATCAACCCTTTTATGGATGCCCAGTACATTGAAAATTCTCATTCATATTCTTGCCACCTTCACCGATTCAGTATGCCTTTGTGACTACACGTTCCTATAATCAGGCATGACGTCCAGCCTGTTGCTACTAAATGCATTCTAGTCGCTATTTGATACGATTTTTCACCATTTTCTCTAGTTAGTAGCAATCAAAAAATATTTCCGGCTTTTTTTAGTGAAGAGCCTTCATTAAAAAACATAGTAAACTTTTGAACTTACCGCTTTTGAATCCTGTAACTTCTCCATTCTGCCTGAACTTTCTCCGAGTTGGAGAGTCTTCTCATCGGAGTTCTGATTAAATATTTTAATAATATGTTTTTCTGTGCTGAAATTTCTTTTACAACAAATCCCAGTAGTCAAGCAAAAAATTCAACAATTTATTGTACATACATAAGTCTTAAATAAATTTTAAATTTCGAAATACAAATTTTATTCAATTGAATAAAAATTAATTAGCTCATTTATTATTGTATCCATTACGTTAAAGCTAACGTTTAAATTTCAGCTACTGAATTATTAGCACCTGTATTTCCAAAGAAAAGGCGCATCTTCATTAATTTCCAACGTTACTCGTATCAAATTTCAATTTGTCGATTAAAAGTCTCACTCACTCCCGCAGACATTGCCAATCAGCTTTTTGACTGATGGTCTTTAATCACTCAAAAATAAAGCAATTAAATGAATTAATGATGGCATATACATTTTTTCATCTCATTTCCAGCTGAAACAGTTAAAAAAAAACAATAAAATCAAACACTTTGTAACAATATAAATTTCAACGATTTTTTAACAATTCACATTTAATTAGCGCCTTTTCAACGCCCCAACAAAAAAAAACTACATATGTACATATTTTTGCACGAAAAAGTGAGAAATCATTCATTGTGCAAAGTATCGATTGCAATTTGATTGAGAATTTACTGCAATTGGAGAAGTGCGTGGGCGGGAGAGGTGGGAGGATAGAGGGTAGTAGACAAATCAATTGCGTATAAATATTTAAATAAAGCAGGGAAGCCAACTCGGGGGGAATTTCCCGATTTGCGGCGAATTTGAGTTTACGTGGGGAATCGGGGAATGGACCATTTTTTATAGAGAATTTCAGTTTACGTGCCAAATCGGGAGATGAACTGCTTTTTAGAGGAATTGGGTGTTAAATAATTTATTCTTTTTTGCTTCACTAATTTCATAACGAAATAAAAAAAAGTCGCATAACAAATGCAACTGCACCTAAAAGTACTGATGATGCAATCCTGAAAATTATACAAATTACCGTTGATTTAGAATTTTCTTTCTCGCATTTGCGTTCATATAACGAATAAACACACTTTTTTATGTGGCAGAAAATCTCAACAATTTCAGAAAAAAAATTGTAAATCAAAAATTTTTGGCCACTTGAAACTTGCACTTACTAGAATTGATCGGACTACAAAACTGCGTACTCAAAATATTTCAGGAAAATCTAATGAAAAAGCTCGAAATTTGTACGAAAGAAAGCTTGTCTTTTTTTTAATATTACATAAAGTTTGAAACTTGGATTCATACGGTTTTTGTGAAAGAATTAACTACATTTTTATAAAAAAATAAATAAATCAAATTGATAACAAAAAATAATAATTGTGAAAACTTGTCAAAATTTAGCGCGACTAAAATTTTTTCGTCCACTGTATATATCGAAATGGGGGAAATGAGTTGGCTACCCTTAGCAAAGTAAAGTGTTGGCGCGTTTAATGAATGGAGGAGCCGGGAGTGCGTTGGAAAGAATGAGAAGTAGGAGAGAGCAGTAAGCGTGGTATGAATTTCATTCATTTAATACTTATGCGGTTTTTAGTTTTGTTGTATGTGTGTATATTTTTTTATACATATAAGAGCAGTGCAAAAGAGAAATCGAGTGCAGTATGGCAAGTATCTAATAATAATTTTTTGATGAGGTTACATAACAACATTAATTCTGAATAAAAAAATTACTAGCAGCAAGTTGACAAAAGGGGCATTCCAACTTGACGGGTGAAACATTTTAACTCGTTTTTGTTCAAACTTTAAATAATTTCTCTCTAACGAATAACTTAACAAGTTTTAAAATGTTAACACTTGAAGTCAGTCCATGTCATCCCAATTGTCTTACGCTAAAAGCAAAAAGGCAAGGCATTAGTTTTGTCTACAATCTTTTTTCCGCTGTATAAAACACAAATTTTAATTTTGCAAAACCTTGTTAAGCACTCAGAAAAAAGTCACCTAAGCATTTGTATCTCGCAAAAAAAACACATTTACATACGCATTGATATCCCGAAAATTCATCATAATTCGCAAACATTTGCTATTGCTACCATCCATGGTAATTTGCCTTTAAATATACATAAATACTTAGTAGATTAATTTTCCAACTTTTTTCCCAAAATGATCCAAGTTAAACTCTTTACTCAAAGCTGATTCTGCGAAATTCGAATTAAAGTCGGACATATACTTACATGTATAAATATGTACCAAGCTAGAGGTGAACTAAGGTGACACTCAAGATATAGAAAAGCAATTAGGGTAGCAAACTGCAGGAAAAGCACACAAAAAAATTCTCAGAAATGTTGAGTACATACAAAACTCCCTGTAGGAAATTAGGCTGGCATCACTCAAGCAATGTCGGCGAACTAGTTTCACTAAACTTCAGCATTTTTTGTTAGATTTTTACGAATGGAAGCGTTTAAAAAAAAAAAAATGTTTTTAATCCGTATGGTCAAATATGTGTGCAAAGACTCAAATGGCCTTTTTTACATCGTTTTTTTCCAGCAGTTCCTAAAAATATGCAACATCATATTATTTAAAGATATTATTATTTGCTATCTTTCATACGTAAACAATTCTCAGATAGCATATAAAAAAGTTTTTTGGTGACGCTATATGTTCCATATCTCGTATAAAACTTGTTGCATACAAAGTATCGTTCTTCAAGCCAAGACACAGCTCCTCCCCACAGATTCTCGCGTAGTATGGTGCAAAAAGTTGCCCTTTCTCGTCGCTCTGCATGGATAAGCAACATCTGAAATATTTCGCCCTTTTCGTAGTGGAGTTTTTGCAGATTTTCGAGCGAGCAGCCGGTTCTATAAGAAGCTTTCTGTGTTTATCGGCTTCTTCACTGATAACAAAGAGGCCAAAAAGGTCCTTAATATATGAAGATGACCTCTTTTGTTGGCAAAATTCTTTGGTCCTCCGTTGAAGTGTTTAAGGCTCTCAAGCAAAATCACAAGAAATATTTGTCATTATTTCTATTGTTTGAAAAGTACTTTGCATTTGCTGCAAACTGAGTTCAGAAATATTGATAGAAAAAAATTCCTTTTCCATTTTTTTTGCGTCAATTTATTTGCATTTTTCGTTGCCCAAAAATATGTTTTATTTCCTACTGGGTTCTTTGGCAAACAAAATCAAGGCCAACACATTTCTGTTGCTAATTATTCAATATTCCATTGAGGTGTGCCACAAAAAGATGGGAGAAGAAGCCTTAAACAATTTGAAATTCTCACACACACAAACACGTTTATGGAAATTTTCATGAATTGTATACATAGGCGTCCAAGAACTACCCTGCAGTGAAAAGCCAAACCAGTTAGAAAAAATACTAGTTCATTAACTAGTATGTGCCTACCAGTTCGACAATTTCGAAGAACTTAGGCGATCAGCGACATCTGCCTTTGAATTGCCAAAGCCAAAAATAAAACGCAATTAATTGCTTTTCTTACAAATGTCGGCTGTGGCGTCACGTGAAGACTACTGGTTCTGGTTCTGAAATCGCAGGTTCGAGGCCGCTTGGAGGTGGTTAAGATTTTTAAAGTTAAATAAATGTAAGTAAAAATAATTTATTCAATTTATAAATAAATAACAAATTTGAAAATCTAATTGCGTTGCAAAAAAACATTTAGGAAGAAATATAAAAACAAAGAAATTAAACAAAAATATTTTTTTATTAAATTAAAAAATTACAATAAACAGCATAAACAAAAAAATAAATTTATAAAAAATAAAAATAAAATAAAAAATAGAAAATAAAAAAATTTTACGTGCGCCAGGATTTGAACCTGGGACCTCAGGATTACCACGCGAGTGCTCTTCTCTGTCGGCCATTGTGACTGCTGTAGCGTCGCGAGCAAAAAGGCACACTTATGCTTTTCACGGGGCATGAATTGGCAGACTATCTCATCAACTGGTATGATGCTACTAGTATTTATACTAGTAGATGCTGATGCATAGCCTGACAATTGACATCTCGTAGGACATCGCAATGTTAAAAATACCAGTCGCTAGCATTGAAAAAGGATAGAACGTGAACTAGTTCGGCTGAAACGCAAACCGGTAGAATTCTAGTTCACAACTAGTAGCTTTCCCTGCAGGGAAGTCACAGCCACCTCAGGCTCCACAAACACTCAAAAAGTCACCATAAACAGCATCGGTAGCATCCTGATTTTGGCTAGCTGTTGCTGTGCATGTATCGTATTTGCTTATTTTGTGCTTTGCAATCTGTTAGCAAAACTATGCCGTCGACTCCTTACGCCCCCATTTGACTTATGTGCGAATGTTAACTAAAAATTAGTGAATTAAATGCGCTTCGAATGAATTAAAGGCTCAAAGTGAAATTAAATACTCGTATGTAGGTGGTGGCGGTGATGGAGGGTGGAGTTGTTAGTAATGTTTTGCGCATAGGTAATTTCGAATTCAATTGGGAATTATAAGCCAAGTAAAACCATACCATACAAACATAAATAGTTGTGCATGGATTACAGCCGAATTTAATTTAATTACATATTTCAGTTGTATGAATATTGGGGTTAAATCTGCTGCTGATTACTTTAATTAATTGAAAGATATGGCATAATATCTATTGATGCGTAACTTTGATCCAAGGTAACTTTAGTTGATGCCAACCAAATTGGAAGCAATTTTAAACCAGATTTGGTAGAATATTTTAATTACTTACTGGAAACGTGGGTTAAAAACTGTAGCTCGAGATGATGTGAAAATAGGTTTGGCAAGTCTCAATATGCGGCCCAACAGTGGGAGACTGAAAATCGCTATCACTAATCTGCAAAAGAATAGCAATTGCGCCTAACAGCATGCAATATTTAGTTGCTCATAGTGCCGGATTTTTCTAATTACTAGACATCGCATCTTTTATGCAAAAAATAAGCCTAAAAGTATGTGCCATATAATTATAAGCAAAATGTATTATAAGTTGATATTTTTTGTGGAACATATTTTTAGGCTTCTATTAATTTTTCATGTCGTAAACTTTCAGGTCTCACCACTTCTCATTTAAAGAATTTCGGCGACAAAAACTTAGCGTGGCGATTGTCAGAATTCCACTGCAGGTGAATCTATTCGGTTAATAAACCACTTGGCAGTTACGAATATTGTTTTGGCCTGCTAGTCTTCCGAGCCAAACATATGTAGCTTAAGGTGTTTAAGGTTCATTTCGCGCGGCTCGGGCTGCCACGCTGACCCTGATTAGAGCAAGCAGTCGTACTTTGCTCGGTAGTTTATTTAGTGCAGCCTCCAAGCGTTAGATGCTTGGCTTTGAGCGGCATATTTATTGATTCCCTTACGCGAGTACAGAGTTGTAAAAGCCTTCCTGCAACGCCAGGCAACGTTCTATTTCCTGAGATCAACTTTTTATCGAGTTTAAAGCCCAAAAACTTATCTTTAGCTTTATTATTGAGACTTATGCGAATCATTTTTAGCCCTGAAGTTATCGACGGTATTTTGGACCGTTTTGTAAAAACACCAGTTTCACTTTTGCCGAATGAACCGGATGACCGGAATGTTTCCCAAAGTTTTCTATGTCAAGTCGAACAGCGTCTGTCAGAACTTGCCTCGGCAATATAGTCCGCATAGGTGACAAATTAGGCGTACATCCATTCTATCTGTTGCAAGAAGGAGTGCGCAGTTGAATTGCTCAGAAGTGGCGAGCCACACTGGTGTGTGTCTTGGAATGCGCCTCTTCTGTGCTTAGCTCCACCATACTCTCTATAATTATTTGCGCTCTATACTCCACGAGAGAATTGTCTAGTTTTAGCGCCCTCAATTACTTGTTCGTTCTTCACTTAAGCACACATGTGCACTTCTCAAACGGCGAATAAAATTATTTATACTAAATGTGGCTCTTAAATTTGCACTTGTGAGACAAATGACTTGTCACAAGTCACTACAAAAAAAATCTGACCTGAAATACACTGTCTGACGTATGATTTGTGATCGTTTTGGGATTGCCCGTATTAGTCATTAAAAAATCTTGCAATATGACCCCACAATCAGCTCCAAGTTTTCACATTATAACAGGCGTGTAGTCATGGAGACATTGCACGCGCCTCTACAAAAGTAACTAACAGCTAACCACCAAGTGTGATCTTTTTATACGAATTTTTACTTACATACTTAGATATACAGTTTCAGGGCTCTATTTATGTATGTTTTACAAAACGAAAAAACCAGAAATTTACAAGTTCCGTCTCCAGTTTGTAACGCACAATATCCAGGGTATTATGCAACTTGTAGAATCTGTGGTTTATACATGTGTGTATGTAAATTGTAGTTGTTTTTACTGTTTTCCTAACTAGAAAGCGTAACTGAGAAGCAAAATGAAATATAAAAACTTGTGCAAACTGAATTTTTGTGTCGCCTGTTATGCATGTAAGTTTTGTTTAAAATTTTCAACGAAATTCCAGTCAAAATATTTGCACCGACAACTGCTAACCAACACAATGGAATTTGAATATACTCAAGTGTATGCAAATAGTGTAATGTTATGGCAGGCGTTCTAAACCCTGCAAGGAGGAAGACAATGAACTAGTCAGCACAGTTTCTATGTAATTCGCAAACTCTTTTAGTGATGTTCCCGGAAATGCAAACAAGTGTGAAAGTGATTAGATTTTCAACACTTAAAAAGTGTGTTTAATGAGATTAAGTTGAACTAAAGTGAGGCACTATTGACGAGTTTGAAACTTTACTTCTCAGTGAATTTCGGGGATTAACTTTTGAGAGGAAATTTAGGTCATAATCTAAAAAATAACGAAATTACAAACTAAAATCTGCCGTTTGTATAGAGGGTACACCAGCTTGAAACCAGCGGTTGTCTGTGGAATATTTTTTATACCTTTCATGAGCATGAAATGGTATTATAACTTTGGTCCGATGTTTGTAAGTACCAGAACAAAAAGAGATAGACCCATGAAAATGTATACTTATATGATCAGAACGTCGAGCTGAGTTGATTTAGCCATGCAAGTAAGAGCAGCGCTGTCTTCGGCTATGCCGAAGGCTTCATACCTTTCATGAACATCTGCAAATTTTACTTTGACAGATTACTGTTTTGAATACATCTGCATACATCGATAGAGGAGTTACATAC
>NW_016162960.1:2409-9454 GCF_001687245.7 Rhagoletis zephyria | reverse complement strand
GGTCCGATTCTTCCGGTTCCGACAAATGATTAATACATTATAAAAATACACCCACCTACCAAATTTGATCCGGATATCTCGAAAACTGAGAGACTAGATTGCATACAAACAGACAGACAGACGGACAGACGGATTTTTTTTTTTTTAATTTCTACACAAATGTCATGATTTTAACAAAGAAAGGAATCAGTGGGTATCCTAGAAACATGACAATCAAACTCATTTTTGTTTAGGAGAGTATGCGTAGGAAAAATATGCAGTTTTCATATATGCTGTTGATTAAATTACCTACATATTTCGACTAAACAAACTGGGAAGGAACTACACGTTTCTCAAGGAAATGGTTCTCTTCAAGATTTATTCGTTAACTCGGTGAAAATATTATAAATGGGAACTCCACTTCGTTTGGAAGAAAAGATATTTGCACAGGTTTCAGGGCTCTTTCCAAGTAAAAGTATTAAGGCGCTAATTGAGCTCGGTTTACCATTCAAAATTTCATTTCTTAATTGCTCGATTAGAGCTTAATTGAGTGCTAATTGAATGAACTTTTTCGTGCAACCCTGCTGTTTGTTTCTGGTCTTCTTTTTTTTTGCAGCTACTATCCATCAGGGATGGAAAATTTAATTTTCAAATTGTACCCAATCTGCGTAAAAAGTTTACCTAAAAGCAGTTAAATGTACCTAAAACGTAAATATGTATTTTTATATTTACATTTACATACAATCTGCGTCAAAATTATACCAAAATTTAATGGGATACAAAACTGAATATCCAAAAAATAAATAAAAACTTAATTGACTGAAATAAATTACTGTCTGAACTAAATATAACAGTTTATTATTATTATTTACTTTATTTATTTTATTACATATCATATTTGCTTACATATTCTGCTGTAGGTGGTCCCTTATTCGAACTCCATCAGACATAACTTCAAAATGATAATATAAAATTTCAATTTTTTTTTGTCCTGAATTCGAAGAAGTATTTGCGAAGTGCAGGATATTTAAATAGAAACGCGTTTAAAGAAAACATACTCCTGCATTACTTGTCAACTAGTTTCAAGTAAGCTTTTTGTAGCTAACTACAAGTTAGTTACCCTGCAGTGAAAAATTATCAATTGTTAAAACTAACCAACTTATTGTTAGCTTTTTGGCGAGATTTCGATTAATACCTCACTTTTAATTAGCTATGACAAAACCAACTTAAAGTGAATTGTAAAGTCGTGCAGGAGTCAAGCAGACGCAATCGGGAGTTGGTTTTCTTTACAAGTTTCTATTAAATATCCTCATACAAAAATTACTTTCAATACACTTTTTTTCTGAACTTCGCAGATTCTTTTTCATATTCAGGACAAATAAAAGGAAGATCGAAATTTTATACTATCATTTTGAAGTTATGTCTGACGGTGTTCGAATATGGGGCCACCCAGAGCAGAATATGTAAACAAATATGAAATGTAATAAAATAAAGTAAATAAATAAGTAAATAAAAAAGTAAAAAAACAAGAAAAATATTTTGTTTTTCTTATTGATATTTTATGTCCAAAAGTTGTTAGTTACAAGTTAGTTGACATGTAATGCAGAGGTATCCAGGTCTGACTTTTTTGCGGCCATCGCCCCACAAAAGTAGTTAGCTTTTTTCGAACAAAATACACAGTTAATAGTTAGCACTAGTGTTCGCGTAAACAGACTAAAGTTAGGTATAAGCTAACGTCACTCCCTGCAGGGTAATAATCATCCACCATTGCTGCCACTTATTGAATGATATCGGATAAGTATGTATGCAAGTTATTTAGTTGTGGGTACCAAAAAGTCTCATTTTAGGGGCGTTTTAAGAAGTGTCTTTGGAAAAGGGTTGCCAACTAAAAACAAAAAATAAAAAGGTATTAGACAGAAAAAAAAATCATTTTTACTTAGCGTGCTGCAGTTAAATTGTGAAATGAAGGGAATCGGGAATACTTATATTTAAAAATAGTTGCCACCTAGGCAAATATTTACAACCGAGTTGTGCCTAATTCGCAGTTGTTTGGAGGTTATTTTTTAGAAAACTTTAAAAAGCCTTGAAAGGGGAAGTGAAAAGCATTATCACTGTCACTATTCAAAGGAAAACTTGAAAAAACAAAATTAGACAAACTTTTTTTTGCTGGTAACACTAACACTGTAGGGTAAATCTCAAGTGTTGATATGACACAAAAAGACACCAAAACACGTAAACTCAATTTTGGGTCGTAGATTAAATTTGTATTGTTAAAAGAAAGTGCGTTTTTGTTGAAATATGAGCAGGAAAAAATGTTACTCATACGCCGCATCGTATTGGCCGCACTCGTACATACTCATACATGGCGTTAAAGTTTGATTTTTGTTTTTTTATTCATTATGCAAACTCTGGATTGTAAATTTTTGACAACTATGAGGTGAAATATAATAAATGCAGTCCTAGAAGAATTCAAATCTGTAAAGACAAATATTTTTTTTTATATAATTGCTGCATTTTAATAAGTCAGCTTCTTTTGTAACAGAATAAATTTCCAGCAGTAAAAAATTGCGAATTGCCACAGCAGAAATGTAAATTTTTTTTACCATAGTAGAAAGTTATTTCGCAATAGAATTTTTCTGCTGATTGGCACAGGCCCTTACAATGAAAAGTGGGGAAGTTTGGGAAGTGACTTGTTAAAGAAAAACGATATGCAGATCCGTGATCCACAACCCAAAAGTAAGTACGTGTCTCGGTGTTTTTTGTTTTTGTCATTTTAGCGTTCCTTCACCAATTGGGTACGAGTGGACTTTTATCGAGCTTGAATCTTCATAAAAGTCTTGCGTACATATATATGTACATATGTAGATGTGTGTAAACTGCATTACTGTGCATCTTTACGTATTCATTTGTATATATGTATGTGTAAGTATATGCATTTCAGGATACATCAGGAAATTCACTTGTGAGGCATAGCTGTGGTTAAGCCATTGCATGCTTGCAATGTTTAAAAGGGAAAACTTATTAAACTAAACTTTGAAAGTGCATTCCAATGCAACTACTATCGCACGTAGATATGTAAATCGTATCAAAATATGTCGACGTGTATATTTCATATGGTTAACACACATGTTTTGTCGGTTGACAACAATATATTTATGTATATACATATCATACATACATACATATGTATGTATATAGTTGTAACATAGTGTCAGGATAACATATGTACGATCAAAGTAATTGTTGATTTCTATTTGCCTGCGTACAAGTAAATGTGCATGTAGGCCACAAAATTCAAAAACAATAAATGGCTGTCGCTTTTGGCATACAAATTTAATCTTTTTGTTTGTTAGAATCAAAACAATTTGCAAACAAGTCAATTATCTAAATTTTTTTTGTCATGCGATTGTAATCGATTTTATCTGACCACTTTTCATATTCCAACAAATTTTCAGAATTTTGTATTTATATTTATTTATTAATTCTTGTATCTTGTTTTATTTTCATTGCAGGAAGTTGGCAGCATTATTGGCAAAAAAGGAGAGATTGTGAACAGATTTCGTGAGGAGGTATTAGAAAAAATTTAATTGTTTTCCGCTCAAAATAAAATTTTGCTATGTTCAAAATCTCCTTACAGTCTGGCGCAAAAATCAACATCTCGGACGGTTCATGCCCGGAGCGCATTGTCACTGTATCTGGTACGACCAGCGCGATCTTCTCGGCTTTCACGCTCATCACAAAGAAGTTTGAAGAGGTAATGTAGTTGTGTTTATAGATTTCAACATAAGGGTGGCTGGTTAAAATTTTTAAGTTTTGATAAAAGTGCATTTCGGTTAAAAATTTTTTTTTTTTTTTGTAGTTATATTTATCTCTAAAACTCTATCCTCAAAACAGTCCGTGTTTACCACACCAATAAAAAAAAAACTACAATGGGTATGCCTCCAAAATTGATCCTAAAAGATTATTGAATCATTCATTATGGAATGCTGACTCTCAAAAATCGTTCAATGGCACATGTTGAGAGTGCAAATTTTGCTATCAAAACTACATTCGTTCGAAACAAAACAACTAAAAAGATTAATTAAAATAGTGTCAATCGCTGAGTATTTTTTCCGTAAGACAATTGTCTAATATTTACCAGCACGAAAATGTCTTCTTTTGAGGCATTTTCAAGCATGGAAGGCCAAAAGACTAACTTGGTCATATTGGACCGTGTGAATAAAAACTAAGAAATTGCTTTTTCTAAAGTTCCATACCTTTTACTTCAATTTTGCTTGAGTAAATCGCGTAAAAGGTGTGAAATTTTAAGAAAATCAATTGCCTATTTTTATTCATTCGGCCCATTTTCTCGTACTTTACGTCTCAAATTTGTAAATTAAAAAAAAAAACGTCTTTTTCATCTTTTTTTTTTTTGATCCACTAAAGCTGTTCTCCGAGTTTATATTATGTTTACTTTTAATGTAGCGCTGAACGCCTGCAAAAAAAAATTGTCTGCTAAGGACTAGCTGAATTGTGTATAACCCCTCTACCGGCCTATTCCAAACCTTAGCCAAAAAGAATCGTCTAGCCAGTCTGCTCTGGCTGAAATGAAAATGACTGAATACACAGTGTCATAGACAGAAATAAACATGCCTTTGCTGGCTTTAGGAATTTCTAGGGCTTTTCGACAGTTCTAGTTATGGCATTTCGGCTTCGAAGTACCTACGCCATACAGGTTGAGAATGCACTCGCAATGCTTGGAGCTAGGACTAATGTTGCTAGCCTTTGGAGTAGTGCTGTCTCTGTGAGGCCAGTTAAAGGGTTTGCGCGGCTTGTAATCTTCTCGATTACCCTTCCTTAGGGAAGCTTAACGAATCAGGTACTCCGACGATTTCGTATACTGATGGTCTTTGCATTGCCATTGGTGGTAGTAATCAACAAGTGCTCTGCTGTCGGATGCAGTCCGAATTGGGTACTAGTGTTGGGGAGGTCTTGGGGTTCATTCCTCAATTGATTTGATAAATACTGACATTGTCAGGACGTATTTCCTATATTGGGCGGTAAGGGCTACTGCGCTGGAGAAGTGACTGGAAAGGCTGTGGTACTTCATTTCGCTGAAAAGCTAGGATTATTGAGTCTGTTTCGGTATGTCATTCCTGATCAGACAAGAGTGCACTTTGTTAGGTGGGACGGGGTCGCATCTTATGCTATCTTTGTCTACACTACACTCGAATGGACGCATCTCTTTCCCAAAACGGAATATATTTAACCCTCGTTCCCTCTTGGTGGAAACATTACCGTCTTTTCGGATAGCCAATCAGCTTTTGAGGTATGCTCGTCTGAGTGGGGAAAATTCAAAATTAGGTGCGGCACCACAAACAGAGTAATCGTGCCATAGTCGCGACACCTGCCGACACTCTAAAATATTCTCTGACGCCCCACATTCCCTTTAACAAGTACGCTAGGAAAATCGGTATAAAAGATTCAGCTTTGATGTGAAATGTTAGTCGAAGTCCGCAAGACTATGGAACGCAGTTGAATGTCCAGCATTCGATCGGATAAGGTATAGTACATATATGCTTCGGCGGACCAATCGTCATGGATACTGATCTCAGGGACCACAGCGTAATAAAAGTTCATTACTTTTACAAAAGCGACTTTCCGACATGTTGAGCTAGGGGAGGGCACTTTACTGAGGTAACTGCAATGAACCGACGTCAAAGTTACTGCGATAGGTCACTTTGGCTCCTAAAATAAAAAATATGCATGTTGTTGAATGAAATGATGTATATTCTTAGGCTTTGTTTTTTTTTCTAATCTAGCAAATTGTTAAGATTAACAAACATGTTTGCGTAATCAATAAAGAAGCCAATTTATAAAATTTCCAAATTCAGCAGCGAGAAATATTAATACCAAATTCGTGGTTTTACTGAAGAAGGGCTTTAAAGTGGTGGGACCCAAGCCCAGCGCGCACGAGGTTTCTAGCCTTCTCAGTTTAGACCGCTATCAAACGGGTGTTTAGTCGGTACCCAGAGCTTTCCGAACTTATGTGTACTTCTGCGCACGGAACCATCCTCCATTACCAAAACTCCTACACAAAGAATTNGCTTTCCGAACTTATGTGTACTTCTGCGCACGGAACCATCCTCCATTACCCACAAAGAATGTATTAGTATTAGAATCGTTTTGAGACGCTTTATAAATAGAAAATTTTTATTTTGTGAAAATTCAAATCTATTAATTTTAGTTTTTTGAACATACATACATATGTATGTACATAACTTTAAATTTAAAAGCTACTTTTGCGTATAATGGAAAGTACATATTTTTCTCTAAATAACACCGCCACCTTTTTTCTATCTTACCATTACTTGTTTGCATATTTAATACTTACAATTCTTTTTAGTGGTGCTCACAGTTCAGTGATGTTGGCAAGGTTGGCAAAACTCAAATACCGATACGTTTAATTGTGCCCGCCAGTCAATGTGGATCGTTAATTGGTAAAATACTTGCACACATACATACATATATACAAACATAGTTATCTTTTCTNTTGGTAAAATACTTGCACACATACATACATATATACAAACATAGTTATCTGTTCTAACTAGGCACATTTGCAGTAATGTAATTGAAATATCTTCTCTTTTTTTTGCTTTCTCTATTTGCCCTCCTCGCCATCTCTATGCAGGCAAAAGTGGCTCAAAAATCAAGGAAATACGTCAATCCACTGGCTGTTCGATTCAGGTTGCCAGTGAAATGTTGCCAAATTCAACAGAACGAGCCGTTACTTTGAGCGGCACTGCCGAGCAAATAACCCAATGTATCTATCAGATTTGTCTCGTTATGCTGGAGGTGAGTATTGAATTAAAGTGCTGGCATAGTGGAATGGCATACACACATAGATACACACACTTACGCGCAAACCTATAGGCTGGAGTACTTACTTAGATGCAAAATAGTTAAAAAATACCTATGCATTATAAGTGTAGGTGAGTTCGGCTGTGTATACGTGTGTGTGTGCCAGTATAAATGCACTTTGCTCGATTTAATTAAATTTGCTATGTATATTCTCTAAACCCCT